>NC_092243.1:76450218-76605218 GCF_036320965.1 Panulirus ornatus | reverse complement strand
ATTCAGCATACATAGAAGTATCTATGCTGTAAATTTCAAGAAAATCTATTTTCAAAAAAAATCAAGAAAAACCCAAGGCCTTGCATTTTTTTTGTTCAGATTTTCAACTTCCTCAGATTTTAATGAAAATCTGTGTATAGCTGTTATTTTATATGGCATTTAAGTATTTTATTTCAAATTACTGTAATTCATAACTGTTTAATTAGCACCTGGACTAATTATAGTAAAATTTAAATGCTAGTTACTCTATTGATTATACGAATATTTAGATTTTGACCACAGATTCATATATAGAAGGATCTATGCTGAAAATGTCAAGAAAATCTAGTTTTTGAAAAAAATCAAAAATCCAAGGCTATAGGCTCTCATTCTTTTTGGCTCAGATTTTCAACTTCCTCAGATTTTAATGAAAATCTGTGTATAGATGTTATCTTATATGGTATTTAAGTATTTGGAGTGAAAAGTGATTCATAATAACTTTTAATTATCACCTGGACTAATCATCATACAATTTAAATGCTAATTACTCGACTAATTATATGACTTTTTAGATTTTGACCACATTCGGATTCAGCATACAGAAAAGTATCTATGCTGAAAATGTCAAGAAAATATATTATTTCAAAAAATCAAGAAAAATCCAAGGCCATAGCATGGTATTTTTTTTACTCAGATTTTCAACTTCCTCAGATTTTAATGAAAATCTGTGTATAGATGTTATTTTATATGGAATTTAAGTATTTGGAGTCAAAGGACTATAATTCATAATATCAACCGTTTAATTAGCACCTAGACTAATTATAAAATTTGAATGCTAATTACTCAATTAATTATACGTATATTTAGATTTTGACCACAGATTCATATTCAGCATACATAGAAGTATCTATGCTGAAAAAGTCAAGAAAATCTGTTTTTGAAAAAATCAAGAAAAATCCAAGGCTAGCCTTCCATTTTTTTTTTTTTTTTTTTGCTCAGATTTTCAGCTTCCTCAGATTTTAATGAAAATCTGTATATGGATGTTATTTCATATGGTATTTAAGTATTTGGAGTGAAAAGACTGTGATTCATGATATTAACACTTTTAATTAGCACCTGGACTAATTTTCATGAAATTTAAATACTGATTACTCGACTACTTATATGAATTTTTAGATTTTGACCACATATTCGGATTCAGCTTACACAAAAGTATCTACGCTGTAAATTTCAAGAAAATCTATTTTCTAGCAAAAATCAAGAAAAATCCAAGGGTATAGCCTTGCATTTTTTTTGCTCAGATTTTTAACTTCCTCAGATTTTAATGAAAATCTGTGTATAGCTGTTATTTTATATGGCATTTAAGTATTTGGTGTCAAATTACTGTAATTCATAATAACGGTTTGATTACCACCTGGACTGATTATAGTAAAATTTAAATGCTAGTTACTCGGTTGATTATACGAATATTTAGATTTTGACCACAGATTCATATTCAGCATATATAGAAGGATCTATGCTGAAAATGTAAAGAAAATCTAGTTTTTGAAAAAAAAATAAAAAAATCCATGGCATTCTTTTTGGCTCAGATTTTCAACTTCCTCAGATTTTAATGAAAATCTGTGTATAGATGTTATTTTATATGGTATTTTAGTTTTTGGAGTGAAAAGACTGTGATTCATGATATTAACACTTTTAATTAACACCTGGACTAATTATCATAAAATTTAAATTGTAATTACTCGACTAATTACATGAATTTTTTTTATTTTGACCACATACTCGGATTCAGCATACACAAAAGTATGTATGCTGTAAATTTCAAGAAAATCTATTTTTTCAAAAAAAATAAAGAATCCGTGGCTATAGCCTGGTATTTTTTTGCTCAGATTTTCAGCTTCCTCAGATTTTAATGAAAATCTGTGTATAGATATTTTTTATGGCATTTAAATATTTGGTGTCAAATTACTGTAATTCATAATATTAACGGTTTAATTAGCACCTGGACTAATTACGTTAAAAATTATAAGCAAATTACGCGACCAATTATACAAATATTTAGATTTTGACCACAGATTCATATTCAGCATACAGAAAAGTATCTAAGCTGAAAAAGTGAAGAAAATGTATTTTTTTCAAAAAGATTAAGAAAAATCCAAAAATCCCTGGTATTTTTTTTCTCAGATTTTCAACTTCCTCAGATTTTAATAAAAATCTGTGTATAGATGTTATTTTATATGGTATTTAAGTATTTGGAGTGAAAACACTGATTCATAATATTAACTATTAATTATCACCTGGACTAATCATACAATTTAAATGCTAATTACTCGACTAATTATATGAATTTTTAGATTTTGACCACATATTCGGATTCAGCATACAGAAAAGTATCTATGCTGAAAATGTCAAGAAAATATATTTTTTTAAAAAAATCAAGAAAAATCTAAGGCTATAGCCTAGCAATTTTTTTTTGCTCAGATTTTCAACTTCCTCAGACTTTAATGAAAATCTGTATATAGATGTTATTTCATATGGTATTCAAGTATTTGGAGTGAAAAGACTGTGATTCATGATATTAACACTTTTAATTAGCACCTAGACTAATTATCATGAAATTTAAATACTGATTACTCGACTACTTATATAAATGTTTAGATTTTGACCACATATTCGGATTCAGCTTACACAAAAGTGTCTATGCTGTAAATTTCAAGAAAATCTATTTTTTAAAAAAAAATCAAGAAAAATCCAAGGCTATAGCCCTGCATTTTTTTTTTGCTCAGATTTTCAACTTCCTCAGATTTTAATGAAAATCTGTATATAGATGTTATTTCATATTGTATTTAAGTATTTGGAGTGAAAAGACTGTGATTCATAATATTAACACTTTTAATTAGCACCTGGAGTAATTATCTTGAAATTTAAATACTGATTACTCGACTACTTATATGAATTTTTAGATTTTGACCACATATTCGGATTCAGCTTACACAAAAGTATCTATGCTGTAAAGTTAAAGAAAATCTATTTTCTAGGAAAAATCAAAAATTCTAGGGTATAGCCTTGCATTTTTTTTTGCTCAGATTGTCAATTAATTATATGTATATTTAGATTTTGACCACAGATTCATATTCAGCATGCATAGAAGTATCTATGCTGAAAATGTCAAGAAAATCTATTTTTTGAAAAAATCAAGTATTAAGTATTTGGAGTGAAAAGACTGTGATTCATAATATTAACACTTTTAATTAGCACCTGGAGTAATTATCTTGAAATTTAAATACTGATTACTCGACTACTTATATGAATTTTTAGATTTTGACCACATATTCGGATTCAGCTTACACAAAAGTATCTATGCTGTAAATTTAAAGAAAATCTATTTTCTAGGAAAAATCAAAAATTCTAGGGTATAGCCTTGCATTTTTTTTTTGCTCAGATTTTCAACTTCCTCAGATTTTAATGAAAATCTGTATATAGATGTTATTTCATATGGTATTTAAATATTTGTAGTGAAAAGACTGTGATTCATGATATTAACACTTTTAATTAGCACCTAGACTAATTATCATGAAATTTAAACACTGATTACGCGAATACTTATATAAATGTTCAGATTTTGACCACATATTCGGATTCAGCTTACACAAAAGTGTCTATGCTGTAAATTTCAAGAAAATCTATTTTTTCAAAAAAATCAAGAAAAATCCCATTTTTTTTGCTCAGATTTTCAACTTCCTCAGATTTTAATGAAAATCTCTGTATGGATGTTATTTTATATGGCATTTAAGTATTTCGTGTCAAATTGCTGTAATTCATAATATGAATGGTTTAATTAGCACCTGGAGTAATTATGTTAAAAATTAAAAGCTAATTACGCGAATAATTATACGAATTTTTTGATTTTGACCATAGATTCGTATTCAGCATACAGAAAGTATCTATGCTGAAAATGTCAAGAGAATCTATTTTTTCAAAAAAATCAAAAAAAAATCCAAGGTTATAGCCTTCCATTCTTTTTGGCTCTGATATTCAACATCCTCAGATTTTAATGAAAATCTGTGTATAGATGTTATTTTATATGGAATTTAAATATTTGGAGTCAAAGGACTATAATTCATAATATCAGCCGTTTAATTAGCACCTAGACTAATTATAAAATTTGAATGCTAATTACTCTATTGATTATACGTATATTTAGATTTTGACCACAGATACATATTCAGAATACATAGAAGTATCTATGGTGAAAAAGTCAAGAAAATCTATTTTTTGAAAAAAATCAAGAAAAATCCTAGGCTATAGCCTTGCATTTTTTTTTGCTCAGATTTTCAACTTCCTCAGATTTTAATGAAAATCTGTATATAGATGTTATTCATATGGTATTTAAGTATTTGGAGTGAAAAGACTGTGATTCATGATATTAACACTTTTAATTACCACCTGGACTAATTATCATGAAATTTAAATACTGCTTACTTGACTACTTATATGAATTTTTAGATTTTGATCACATATTCGGATTCAGCTTACACAAAACTCTCTATGCTATAAATTTAAAGGAAATCTATTTTCTAGCAAAAATCAAGAAATATCCTAGAGTAGCCATGCATTTTTTTTCTCAGATTTTCAACTTCCTCAGATTTTAATGAAAATCTGTGTATAGATGTTATTTTATATTGCATTTAAGTATTTGGTGTCAAATTGCTTTAATTCATAATATTAATGGTTTAATTAGCACCTGGACCAATTACGTTAAAAATTAAAAGCTAATTACGCGACTAATTATACGAAATTTTAGATTTTGACCATAGATTCGTATTCAGCATACAGAAAAGTATATATGCTGAAAATGTCAAGAAAATCTATTTTTTCAAAAAAATCAATAAAAGTCCAAGGCTATAGCCTGGTATTTTTTGCTCAGATTTTGAACTTCCTCTGATTTTAATGAAAATCTGTGTATAGATGTTATTTTATATGGAATTTAAGTATTTGGAGTCAAAGGACTATAATTCATAATAGCCGTTTAATTAGCACCTAGACTAATTATAAAATTTGAATGCTAATTACTCAATTGATTATACGTATATTTAGATTTTGACCAGAGATTCATATTCAGCATACATAGAAGTATCTATCCTGTAAATTTCAAGAAAATGTACTTTTTCAAAAAAAAATCTAAGAATAATCCTTGGCTATAGCCTTGCATTTTTTTTTTGTTCAGATTTTCAACTTCCTCAGATTTTAATGACAATCTGTGTATAGCTGTTATTTTATATGGCATTTAAGTATTTGGTGTCAAATTACTGTAATTCATAATAACGGTTTCATTAGCACCTGGACTAATTATAGTGAAATTTAAATGCTAGTTAATCAATTGATTATACGAATATTTAGATTTTGACCACAGATTCATTTTCAGCATACATAGAAGGATATATGCTGAAAAAGTCAAGAAAATCTATTATTTAAAAAGAATCAAGAAAAATCCAAGGCTATAGCCAAGCAATCTTTTTGGCTCAGATTTTCAACATCCTCATATTTTAATGAAAATCTGTATATAGATGTTATTTCATATGGTATTTAAGTATTTGGAGTGAAAAGAGTGTGATTCATGATATTAACACTTTTAATTAGCACCTGGAATAATTATCATGAAATTTAAATACTGATTACTCGACTACTTATATAATTTTTTAGATTTTGACAACATATTCGGATTCAGCTTACAAAAAAGTATCTATGCTGTAAATTTCAAGAAAATCTATTTTCTAGCAAAAATCAAGAAAAATCCAAGGCTATAGCCTTCCATTCTTTTTGGCTCAGATTTCAACATCCTCAGATTTTAATGAAAATCTGTGTATAAATGTTATTTTATATGGAATTTAAGTATTTGGAGTCAAAGGACTATAATTCATAATAACCGTTTAATTAGCACCTAGACTAATAGAATTTGAATGCTAATTACTCAATTAACTATACGTATATTTAGATTTTGACCAGAGATTCATATTCAGCATACATAGAAGTATCTATGCTGAAAAAGTCAAGAAAATCTATTTTTTGAAAAAAATCAAGAAAAATCCCAGGCTATACCCTTGCATTTTTTTTTTGCTCAGATTTTCAACTTCCTCAGATTTTAATGAAAATCTGTATATAGTTGTTATTTCATATGGTATTTAAGTATTTGGAGTGAAAAGACAGTGATTCATGATATTAACACTTTTAATTAGCACCTGGAATAATTATCATGAAATTTAAATACTGATTACTCGACTACTTATGAATTTTTAGATTTTGACCACATATTCGGATTCAGCATACACAAAAGTATCTATGCTGTAAATTTAAAGAAAATCTATTTTCTAGCAAAAATCAAGAAAAATCCTAGGGTATTATAGCCTTGCATTTTTTTTGCTCAGATTTTCAACTTCCTCAGATTTTAATGACAATCTGTGTATAGATGTTATTTTATATTGCATTTAAGTATTTGGTGTCAAATTGATGTAATTCATAATATTAATGGTTAATTAGCACCTGGACCAATTACGTTAAAAATTAAAAGCTCATTACGCGACTAATTATTCGAAATTTTAGATTTTGACAATAGATTCGTATTCAGCATACAGAAAAGTATATATGCTGAAAATGTCAAGAAAATCTATCTTTTCAAAAAAATCAATAAAAGTCCAAGGCTATAGCCTGGTATTTTTTGCTCAGATTTTGAACTTCCTCTGATTTTAATGAAAATCTGTGTATAGATGTTATTTTATGTGGAATTTAAGTATTTGGAGACAAAAGACTGTAATTCATAATATCAACCGTTTAATTAGCACCTAGACTAATTATAAAATTTGAATGCTAATATCTCAATTAATTATACGAATATTTAGATTTTGACCACAGATTCCTATTCAGCATAGGTACAAGTATCTATCCTGTAAATTTCAAGAAAATGTACTTTTTCAAAAAAAATCAAGAATAATCCTTGGCTATAGCCTTGCATTTTTTTTTTGTTCAGATTTTCAACTTCCTCAGATTTTAATGACAATCTGTGTATAGCTGTTATTTTATATGGCATTTAAGTATTTGGTGTCAAATTACTGTAATTCATAATAACGGTTTCATTAGCACCTGGACTAATTATAGTGAAATTTAAATGCTAGTTAATCAATTGATTATACAAATATTTAGATTTTGACCACAGATTCATTTTCAGCATACATAGAAGGATCTATGCTGAAAAAGTCAAGAAAATCTATTATTTGAAAAAAATCAAGAAAAATCCAAGGGTATAGCCTAGCATTCTTTTTGGCTCAGATTTTCAACATCCTCAGATTTTAATGAAAATATGTGTATAGATGTTATTTTATATTGTATTTAAGTATTTGGAGTGAAAAGACTGTGATTCATGATAACACTTTTAATTAGCACCTGGACTAATTATAATAAAATGTAAATACTAATTACTCGAGTAATTATTTGAATTTCTAGATTTTGACCACAGATTCGTATTCAGCATACAGAAAAGTATCTATGCTGAAAAAGTGAAGAAAATCTATTTTTTCAAAAAAATCAAGAAAAATCCAAGGATTTAGTCTGGTATTTTTTTTTGCTCAGATTTCCAACTTCCTCAGATTTTAATGAAAATCTGTGTATAGATGTTATTTTATATGGAATTTAAGTATTTGGAGTCAAAGGACTATAATTCATAATATCAACCGTTTAATTAGCACCTAGACTAATTATAAAATTTGAATGCTAATTACTCAATTAATTATACGTATATTTAGATTTTCACCCCAGATTCATATTCAGCATACATAGAAGTATCTATGCTGAAAAAGTCAAGAAAATCTGTTTTTTGAAAAAAATCAGGAAAAATCCAAGGCTATAGCCTTCCATTTTTTTTTTTTTTTGCTCAGATTTTCAACTTCCTCAGATTTTAATGAAAATCTGTATATAGATGTTATTTCATATGGTATTTAAGTATTTGGAGTGAAAAGACTGTGATTCATAATAACACTTTTAATTAGCACCTGGACTAATTATAATAAAATGTAAATACTAATTACTCGAGTAATTATTTGAATTTCTAGATTTTGACCACAGATTCGTATTCAGCATACAGAAAAGTATCTATGCTGAAAAAGTGAAGAAAATCTATTTTTTCAAAAAAATCAAGAAAAATCCAAGAATATATAGCCTGGTATTTTTTTTGCTCAGATTTCCAACTTCCTCAGATTTTAATGAAAATCTGTGTATAGATGTTATTTTATATGGAATTTAAGTATTTGGAGTTAAAGGACTATAATTCATAATATCAGCCGTTTAATTAGCACCTAGACTAATAAAATTTGAATGCTAATTACTCAATTAATTATACGTATATTTAGATTTTCACCACAGATTCATATTCAGCATACATAGAAGTATCTATGCTGAAAAAGTCAAGAAAATCTGTTTTTTGAAAAAAATCAAGAAAAATCCAAGGCTATAGCCTTGCATTTTTTTTTGCTCAGATTTTCAACTTCCTCAGATTTTAATGAAAATCTGTATATAGATGTTATTTCATATGGTATTTAAGTATTTCGAGTGAAAAGACTGTGATTCATGATATTAACACTTTTAATTAGCACCTGGAGTAATTATCATGAAATTTAAATACTGATTACTCGACTACTTATATAAATGTTTAGATTTTGACCACATATTCGGATTCAGCTTACACAAAAGTGTCTATGCTGTAAATTTCAAGAAAATCTATTTTTTCAAAAAAATCAAGAAAAATCCAAGGCTATAGCCTTGCATTTTTTTTGCTCAGATTTTCAACTTCCTCAGATTTTAATGAAAATCTGTGTATGGATGTTATTTTATATGGCATTTAAGTATTTGGTGTCAAATTGCTGTAATTCATAATATTAATGGTTTAATTAGCAGCAGGACTAATTACGTTAAAAATTAAAAGCTAATTACGCGACTAATTATACGAATTTTTTTATTTTGACCATAGATTCGTATTCAGCATACAGAAAGGTATCTATGCTGAAAATGTCAAGAAAATCTATTTTTTCAAAAAAATCAAGAAAAATCCGAGGCTATAGCCTTGCATTCTTTTTGGCTCAGATTTTCAACATCCTCAGATTTTAATGAAAATCTGTGTATAGATGTTATTTTATATGGAATTTAAGTATTTGGAGTTAAAGGACTATAATTCATAATATCAACTGTTTAATTAGCACCTAGACTAATTATAAAATTTGAATGCTAATTACTCAATTGATTATACGTATATTTAGATTTTGACCAGAGATTCATATTCAGCATACATAGAAGTATCTATGCTGAGAAAGTCAAGAAAATCTATTTTTTGAAAAAATCAAGAAAAATCCAAGGCTATAGCCTTGCATTTTTTTTTTGCTCAGATTTCAACTTCCTCAGATTTTAATGAAAATCTGTATATAGATGTTATTTCATATGGTATTTAAGTATTTGGAGTGAAAAGGCAGTGATTCATGATATTAACACTTTTAATTAGCACCTGGATTAATTATCATGAAATTTAGATACTGATTACTCGACTAATTATATGAATTTTTAGATTTTGACCACATATTCGGATTCAGCTTACACAAAAGTATCTATGCTGTAAATTTAAAGAAAATCTATTTTTTAGCAAAAATCAAGAAAAATCCAAGGCTATAGCCTTGCATTTTTTTTGCTCAGATTGTCAACTTCCTCAGATTTTAATGAAAATCTGTGTATAGATGTTATTTTATATTGCATTTAAGTATTTGGTGTCAAATTGCTGTAATTCATAATATTAATGGTTTAATTAGCACCTGGACCAATTACGTTAAAAATTGAAAGCTAATTACGCGACTAATTATTCGAAATTTTAGATTTTGACCATAGATTCGTATTCAGCATACAGAAATGTATATATGCTGAAAATGTCAAGAAAATCTATTTTTTCAAAAAAATCAATAAAAGTCCCAGGCTATAGCCTGGTATTTTTTGCTCAGATTTTGAACTTCCTCTGATTTTAATGAAAATCTGTGTATAGATGTTATTTTATGTGGAATTTAAGTATTTGGAGACAAAAGACTGTAATTCTTAATATCAACCGTTTAATTAGCACCTAGACTAATAATAAAATTTGAATGCTAATTTCTCAATTAATTATACGAATATATGGATTTTGACCACAGATTCCTATTCAGCATAGATAGAAGTATCTATCCTGTAAATTTCAAGAAAATATACTTTTTCAAAAAAAATGAAGAATAATCCATGGCTATAGCCTTGCATTTTTTTTTGTTCAGATTTTCAACTTCCTCAGATTTTAATGACAATCTGTGTATAGCTGTTATTTTATATGACATTTAAGTATTTGGTGTCAAATTACTGTAATTCGTAATAACGGTTTCATTAGCACCTGGACTAATTATAGTGAAATTTAAATGCTAGTTAATCAATTGATTATACAAATATTTAGATTTTGACCACAGATTCATTTTCAGCATACATAGAAGGATCTATGCTGAAAAAGTCAAGAAAATCTATTATTTGAAAAAAAATCAAGAAAAATCCAAGGGTATAGCCTAGCATTATTTTTGGCTCAGATTTTCAACATCCTTAGATTTTAATGAAAATCTGTGTATAGATATTTTATTTTGTATTTAAGTATTTGGAGTGAAAAGACTGTGATTCATAATAACACTTTTAATTAGCACCTGGACTAATTATAATAAAATGTAAATACTAATTACTCGAGTAATTATTTGAATTTCTAGATTTTGACCACAGATTCGTATTCAGCATACAGAAAAGTATCTATGCTGAAAAAGTGAAGAAAATCTATTTTTTCAAAAAAATCAAGAAAAATCCAAGGATATAGCCTGGTATTTTTTTTGCTCAGATTTCCAACTTCCTCAGATTTTAATGAAAATCTGTGTATAGATGTTATTTCATATGGTATTTAAGTATTTGGAGTGAAAAGACAGTGATTCATGATATTAACACTTTTAATTAGCACCTGGACTAATTATCATGAAATTTAAATACTGATTACTCGACTAATTATATGAATTTTTAGATTTTGACCACATATTCGGATTCAGCTTACACAAAAGTATCTATGCTGTAAATTTAAAGAAAATCTATTTTTTAGCAAAAATCAAGAAAAATCCAAGGCTATAGCCTTGCATTTTTTTTTGCTCAGATTGTCAACTTCCTCATATTTTTATGAAAATCTGTGTATAGATGTTATTTTATATTGCATTTAAGTATTTGGTGTCAAATTGCTGTAATTCATAATATTAATGGTTTAATTAGCACCTGGACCAATTACGTTAACAATTGAAAGCTAATTACGCGACTAATTATTCTAAATTTTAGATTTTGACCATAGATTCGTATTCAGCATACAGAAATGTATATATGCTGAAAATGTCAAGAAAATCTATTTTTTCAAAAAAATCAATAAAAGTCCCAGGCTATAGCCTGGTATTTTTTGCTCAGATTTTGAACTTCCTCTGATTTTAATGAAAATCTGTGTATAGATGTTAGTTTATGTGGAATTTAAGTATTTGGAGACAAATGACTGTAATTCATAATATCAACCGTTTAATTAGCACCTAGACTAATAATAAAATTTGAATGCTAATTTCTCAATTAATTATACGAATATATGGATTTTGACCACAGATTCCTATTCAGCATAGATAGAAGTATCTATCCTGTAAATTTCAAGAAAATATACTTTTTCAAAAAAAATCAAGAATAATCCATGGCTATAGCCTTGCATTTTTTTTTTTTGTTCAGATTTTCAACTTCCTCAGATTTTAATGACAATCTGTGTATAGCTGTTATTTTATATGGCATTTAAGTATTTGGTGTCAAATTACTGTAATTCGTAATAACGGTTTCATTAGCACCTGGACTAATTATAGTGAAATTTAAATGCTAGTTAATCAATTGATTATACAAATATTTAGATTTTGACCACAGATTCATTTTCAGCATACATAGAAGGATCTATGCTGAAAAAGTCAAGAAAATCTATTATTTGAAAAAAAATCAAGAAAAATCCAAGGCTATAGCCTAGCATTATTTTTGGCTCAGATTTTCAACATCCTCAGATTTTAATGAAAATCTGTGTATAGATGTTATTTTATATTGTATTTAAGTATTTGGAGTGAAAAGACTGTGATTCATAATAACACTTTTAATTAGCACCTGGACTAATTATAATAAAATGTAAATACTAATTACTCGAGTAATTATTTGAATTTCTAGATTTTGACCACAGATTCGTATTCAGCATACAGAAAAGTATCTATGCTGAAAAAGTGAAGAAAATCTATTTTTTCAAAAAAATCAAGAAAAATCCAAGAATATAGCCTGGTATTTTTTTTGCTCAGATTTCCAACTTCCTCAGATTTTAATGAAAATCTGTGTATAGATGTTATTTTATATGGAATTTAAGTATTTGGAGTTAAAGGACTATAATTCATAATATCAGCCGTTTAATTAGCACCTAGACTAATAAAATTTGAATGCTAATTACTCAATTAATTATACGTATATTTAGATTTTCACCACAGATTCATATTCAGCATACATAGAAGTATCTATGCTGAAAAAGTCAAGAAAATCTGTTTTTTGAAAAAAATCAAGAAAAATCCAAGGCTATAGCCTTGCATTTTTTTTTGCTCAGATTTTCAACTTCCTCAGATTTTAATGAAAATCTGTATATAGATGTTATTTCATATGGTATTTAAGTATTTCGAGTGAAAAGACTGTGATTCATGATATTAACACTTTTAATTAGTACCTGGAGTAATTATCATGAAATTTAAATACTGATTACTCGACTACTTATATAAATGTTTAGATTTTGACCACATATTCGGATTCAGCTTACACAAAAGTGTCTTTGATGTAAATTTCAAGAAAATCTATTTTTTCAAAAAAATCAAGAAAAATCCAAGGCTATAGCCTTGCATTTTTTTTGCTCAGATTTTCAACTTCCTCAGATTTTAATGAAAATCTGTGTATGGATGTTATTTTATATGGCATTTAAGTATTTGGTGTCAAATTGCTGTAATTCATAATATCAACTGTTTAATTAGCACCTAGACTAATTAGTTAAAATTTGAAAGCTAATTACTCGAATAATTATACGAATTTTAGATTTTGACCAGAGATTCGTATTCAGCATACAGAAAGTATCTATGCTGAAAAAGTCAAGAAAATCTATTTTTTGAAAAAATCAAGAAAAATCCAAGGCTATAGCCTAGCATTTTTTTTGCTCAGATTTTCAACTTCCTCAGATTTTAATGAAAATCTGTGTATAGATGTTATTTTATATGGAATTTAAGTATTTGGAGTTAAAGGACTATAATTCATAATATCAACTGTTTAATTAGCACCTAGACTAATTATAAAATTTGAATGCTAATTACTCAATTGATTATACGTATATTTAGATTTTGACCAGAGATTCATATTCAGCATACATAGAAGTATCTATGCTGAAAAAGTCAAGAAAATCTATTTTTTGAAAAAATCAAGAAAAATCCAAGGCTATAGCCTTGCATTTTTTTTTGCTCAGATTTTCAACTTCCTCAGATTTTAATGAAAATCTGTATATAGATGTTATTTCATATGGTATTTAAGTATTTGGAGTGAAAAGACAGTGATTCATGATATTAACACTTTTAATTAGCACCTGGACTAATTATCATGAAATTTAAATACTGATTACTCGACTAATTATATGAATTTTTAGATTTTGACCACATATTCGGATTCAGCTTACACAAAAGTATCTATGCTGTAAATTTAAAGAAAATCTATTTTTTAGCAAAAATCAAGAAAAATCCAAGGCTATAGCCTTGCATTCTTTTTGGCTCAGATTTTCAACTTCAGATTTTAATGAAAATCTGTGTACAGATGTTATTTTATATTGTATTTAAGTATTTGGAGTGAAAAGACTGTGATTCATAATAACACTTTTAATTAGCACCTGGACTAATTATAATAAAATGTAAATACTAATTACTCGAGTAATTATTTGAATTTCTAGATTTTGACCACAGATTCGTATTCAGCATACAGAAAAGTATCTATGCTGAAAAAGTGAAGAAAATCTATTTTTTCAAAAAAATCAAGAAAAATCCAAGGATATATAGCCTGGTATTTTTTTTGCTCAGATTTCCAACTTCCTCAGATTTTAATGAAAATCTGTGTATAGATGTATTTTATATGGAATTTTAGTATTTGGAGTCAAAGGACTATAATTCATAATATCAACCGTTTAATTAGCACCTAGACTAATTATAAAATTTGAATGCTAATTACTCTATTAATTATACATATATTTAGATTTTCACCACAGATTCATATTCAGCATACATAGAAGTATCCATGCTGAAAAAGTCAAGAAAATCTGTTTTTTGAAAAAAATCAAGAAAAATCCAAGGCTATAGCCTTGCATTTTTTTTTTGCTCAGATTTTCAACTTCCTCAGATTTTAATGAAAATCTGTATATAGATGTTATTTCATATGGTATTTAAGTATTTGGAGTGAAAAGACTGTGATTCATGATATTAACACTTAATTAGCACCTGGAGTAATTATCATGAAATTTAAAAACTGATTACTCGACTACTTATATAAATGTTTAAATTTTGACCACATATTCGGATTCAGCTTACACAAAAGTATCTTTGCTGTAAATTTAAAGAAAATCTATTTTCTAGCAAAAATCAAGAAAAATCGTTGGGTATTATAGCCTTGCATTTTTTTTGCTCAGATTTTCAACTTCCTCAGATTTTAATGACAATCTGTGTATAGATGTTATTTTATATTGCATTTAAGTATTCGGTGTCAAATTGATGTAATTCATAATATTAATGGTTAATTAGCACCTGGACCAGTTACGTTAAAAATTAAAAGCTAATTACGCGACTAATTATTCGAAATTTTAGATTTTGACCATAGATTCGTATTCAGCATACAGAAAAGTATATATGCTGAAAATGTCAAGAAAATCTATTTTTTCAAAAAAATCAATAAAAGTCCAAGGCTATAGCCGGGTATTTTTTGCTCAGATTTTGAACTTCCTCTGATTTTAATGAAAATCTGTGTATAGATGTTATTTTATGTGGAATTTAAGTATTTGGAGACAAAAGACTGTAATTCATAATATCAACCGTTTAATTAGCACCTAGACTATAAAATTTGAATGCTAATTTCTCAATTATACGAATATTTAGATTTTGACCACAGATTCCTATTCAACATAGGTACAAGTATCTATCCTGTAAATTTTAAGAAAATGTACTTTTTCAAAAAAAATCAAGAATAATCCTTGGCTATAGCCTTGCATTTTTTTTTGTTCAGATTTTCAACTTCCTCAGATTTTAATGACAATCTGTGTATAGCTGTTATTCTATATGGCATTTAAGTATTTGGTGTCAAATTACTGTAATTCATAATAACGGTTTCATTAGCACCTGGACTAATTATAGTGAAATTTAAATGCTAGTTAATCAATTGATTATACGAATATTTAGATTTTGACCACAGATTCATTTTCAGCATACATAGAAGGATCTATGCTGAAAATCTGTGTATAGATGTTATTTTATATTGTATTTAAGTATTTGGAGTGAAAAGACTGTGATTCATAACACTTTTTATTAGCACCAGGGCTAATTACGTTAAAAATTAAAAGCTAATTACGCGTCTAATTATACGAATTTTTTGATTTTGACCATAGATTCGTATTCAGCATACAGAAAGGTATCTATGCTGAAAATGTCAAGAAAATCTATTTTTTCAAAAAAATCAAGAAAATCGAAGGCTATAGCCTTACATTCTTATGGCTCAGATTTTCAACATCCTCAGATTTTAATGAAAATCTGTGTATAGATGTTATTTTATATGGAATTTAAGTATTTGGAGTCAAAGGACTATAATTCATAATATCAGCCGTTTAATTAGCACCTAGACTAATTATAAAATTTGAATGCTATTTACTCAATTGATTATACGTATATTTAGATTTTAACCAGAGATTCATATTCAGCATACATAGAAGTATGTATGCTGAAAAAGTCAAGAAAATCTATTTTTTGAAAAAAATCAAGAAAAATCCACAGGGTATAGCCTTGCATTTTTTTTTGCTCAGATTTTCAACTTCCTCAGATTTTAATGAAAATCTGTATATAGATGTTATTTCATATTGTATTTAAGTATTTGGAGTGAAAAGACTGTGATTCATGATATTAACACTTTTAATTAGCACCTGGACTAATTATAATGAAATTTAAATACTGATTACTCGACTACTTATATGAATTTTTAGAAAAATCCACAGGGTATAGCCTTGCTTTTTTTTTTTTCTCAGATTTTCAACTTCCTCAGATTTTAATGAAAATCTGTATATAGATGTTATTTCATATTGTATTTAAGTATTTGGAGTGAAAAGACTGTGATTCATGATATTAACACTTTTGATTAGCACCTGGACTAATTATAATGAAATTTAAATACTGATTACTCGACTACTTATATGAATTTTTAGATTTTGACCACATATTCGGATTCAGCTTACACAAAAGTATCTATGCTGTAGATTTAAAGAAAATCTATTCTAGCAAAAATCAAGAAAAATCCTAGGGTATAGTCTTGCATTTTTTTTGCTCAGATTGTCAACTTCCTCAGATTTTAATGAAAATCTGTGTATAGATGTTATTTTATATTGCATTTAAGTATTTGGTGTCAAATTGCTGTAATTCATAATATTAATGGTTTAATTAGCATCTGGACCAATTACGTTAAAAATTAAAACCTAATTACGCGACTAATTATTCGATATTTTAGATTTTGACCACAGATTCGTATTCAGCATACAGAAATGTATATATGCTGAAAAAGTTAAGAAAATCTATTTTTTCAAAAAAATCAAGAAAAATCCAAGGATATAGCCTGGTATTTCTTTTGCTCAGATTTCCAACTTCCTCAGATTTTAATGAAAATCTGTGTATAGATGTTATTTTATATGGAATTTAAGTATTTGGAGTCAAAGGACTATAATTCATAATATCAACCGTTTAATTAGCACCTAGACTAATTATAAAATTCAAATGCTAATTACTCAATTAATTATACGTATATTTAGATTTTGACCGCAGATTCATATTCAGCATACATTGAAGTATCTATGTTCAAATTTCAAGAAAATCTATTTTTTAACAAAAAATAAACTTCCTCAGATTTTAATGAAAATCTGTGTATAGATGTTATTTTATATGGCATTTAAGTATTTCCTGTCAAATTATTGTAATTTACAATATTAATGGTTTAATTAGCACTTGGACTAATTACGTTGAAAATTAAAAGCTAATTACCCGTCCAGTTATACGAATATTTAGATTTTGACCACAGATTTGTATTCAGCATACAGAAAAGTATCTATGCTGAAAGTCAATAAAATCTATTTTTTCAAAAAAATTAAGAAAAATCCAATAATCCTTGGTATTTTTTTTTTCTGATATTCAACTCCCTCAGATTTTAATTAAAATCTGAGTATAGATGTTATTTTATATGGTATTAAAGTACTTGGAGTCAAAAGACTGTAATTCATAATATCAACCGTTTAATTAGCACCTATACTAATTATGATAAAATTTGAATGCTAATTACTCAATTATTTATATGAATATTTAGGTTTTGACCACAGATTCATATTCAGCATACATAGAAGTATCTGTGCTGAAAATGTCAAGAAAATCTATTTTTTGAAAAAAATCAAGAAAAATCCAAGGCTATAGCCTTGCATTTTTTTTTTTTTTTTTTTTTGCTCAGATTTTCAACTTCCTCAGATTTTAATGAAAATCTGTGTATAGATTCTATTTTATATGGTATTAAGTATTTGGAGTGAAAAGACTGTGAATCATAATATTAACACTTCATTAGCACCTGGACTAATTATCATAAAATTTAAATGCTAATTACTCGACTACTTATATGAATTTTTAGATTTTGACCACATATTCGGATTCAGCATATACAAAAGTATCTATGCTTATATATATATATATATATATATATATATATATATATATATATATATATATATATATATATATATACATATACTTATGTAAGTAGGAGAGATGGCCAGAGAGCGTTATTGGATTACGTGTTAATTGACAGGCGTGCGAAAGAGAGACTTTTGGATGTTAATGTGCTGAGAGGTGCAACTGAAGGGATGTCTGATCATTATCTTTTGGAGGCTAAGGTGAAGATTTGTATGGGTTTTCAGAAAAGAAAAGTGAATGTTGGGGTGAAGAGGGTGGTGAGAGTAAGTGAGCTTGGGAAGGAGACCTGTGTGAGGAAGTACCAGGAGAGACTGAGTACAGAATGGAAAAAGGTGAGAACAATGGAAGTAAGGGGAGTGGGGGAGGAATGGGATGTATTTAGGGAATCAGTGATGGATTGCGCAAAAGATGCTTGTGGCATGAGAAGAGTGGGAGGTGGGTTGATTAGAAAGGGTAGTGAGTGGTGGGATGAAGAAGTAAGAGTATTAGTGAAAGAGAAGAGAGAGGCATATGGACGATTTTTGCAGGGAAAAAATGCAATTGAGTGGGAGATGTATAAAAGAAAGAGACAGGAGGTCAAGAGAAAGGTGCAAGAGGTGAAAAAAAGGGCAAATGAGAGTTGGGGTGAGAGAGTATCATTAAATTTTAGAGAGAATAAAAAGATGTTCTGGAAGGAGGTAAATAAAGTGCGTAAGACAAGGGAGCAAATGGGAACTTCAGTGAAGGGCGCAAATGGGGAGGTGATAACAAGTAGTGGTGATGTGAGAAGGAGATGGAGTGAGTATTTTGAAGGTTTGTTGAATGTGTTTGATGATAGAGTGGCAGATATAGGGTGTTTTGGTCGAGGTGGTGTGCAAAGTGAGAGGGTTAGGGAAAATGATTTGGTAAACAGAGAAGAGGTAGTAAAAGCTTTGCGGAAGATGAAAGCCGGCAAGGCAGCAGGTTTGGATGGTATTGCAGTGGAATTTATTAAAAAAGGGGGTGACTGTATTGTGGACTGGTTGGTAAGGTTATTTAATGTATGTATGACTCATGATGAGGTGCCTGAGGATTGGCGGAATGCGTGCATAGTGCCATTGTACAAAGGCAAAGGGGATAAGAGTGAGTGCTCAAATTACAGAGGTATAAGTTTGTTGAGTATTCCTTCTAAATTATATGGGAGGGTATTGATTGAGAGGGTGAAGGCATGTACAGAGCATCAGATTGGGGAAGAGCAGTGTGGTTTCAGAAGTGGTAGAGGATGTGTGGATCAGGTGTTTGCTTTGAAGAATGTATGTGAGAAATACTTAGATAAGCAAATGGATTTGTATGTAGCATTTATGGATCTGGAGAAGGCATATGATAGAGTTGATAGAGATGCTCTGTGGAAGGTATTAAGAATATATGGTGTGGGAGGAAAGTTGTTAGAAGCAGTGAAAAGTTTTTATCGAGGATGTAAGGCATGTGTACGTGTAGGAAGAGAGGAAAGTGATTGGTTCTCAGTGAATGTAGGTTTGCGGCAGGGGTGTGTGATGTCTCCATGGTTGTTTAATTTGTTTATGGATGGGGTTGTTAGGGAGGTAAATGCAAGAGTTTTGGAAAGAGGGGCAAGTATGAAGTCTGTTGGGGATGAGAGAGCTTGGGAAGTGAGTCAGTTGTTGTTCGCTGATGATACAGCGCTGGTGGCTGATTCATGTGAGAAACTGCAGAAGCTGGTGACTGAGTTTGGTAAAGTGTGTGGAAGAAGAAAGTTAAGAGTAAATGTGAATAAGAGCAAGGTTATTAGGTACAGTAGGGTTGAGGGTCAAGTCAATTGGGAGGTGAGTTTGAATGGAGAAAAACTGGAGGAAGTGAAGTGTTTTAGATATCTGGGAGTGGATCTGGCAGCGGATGGAACCATGGAAGCGGAAGTGGATCATAGGGTAGGGGAGGGGGCGAAAATTCTGGGGGCCTTGAAGAATGTGTGGAAGTCGAGAACATTATCTCGGAAAGCAAAAATGGGTATGTTTGAAGGAATAGTGGTTCCAACAATGTTGTATGGTTGCGAGGCGTGGGCTATGGATAGAGTTGTGCGCAGGAGGATGGATGTGCTGGAAATGAGATGTTTGAGGACAATGTGTGGTGTGAGGTGGTTTGATCGAGTGAGTAACGTAAGGGTAAGAGATATGTGTGGAAATAAAAAGAGCGTGGTTGAGAGAGCAGAAGAGGGTGTTTTGAAGTGGTTTGGGCACATGGAGAGAATGAGTGAGGAAAGATTGACCAAGAGGATATATGTGTCGGAGGTGGATGGAACGAGGAGAAGAGGGAGACCAGATTGGAGGTGGAAAGATGGAGTGAAAAAGATTTTGTGTGATCGGGGCCTGAACATGCAGGAGGGTGAAAGGAGGGCAAGGAATAGAGTGAATTGGAGCGATGTGGTATACCGGGGTTGACGTGCTGTCAGTGGATTGAATCAAGGCATGTGAAGCGTCTGGGGTAAACCATGGAAAGCTGTGTAGGTATGTATATTTGCGTGTGTGGACGTATGTATATACATGTGTATGGGGAGGGTTGGGCCATTTCTTTCGTCTGTTTCCTTGCGCTACCTCGCAAACGCGGGAGACAGCGACAAAGTATAATAAAATAAATAAATAAATAAATAAATATATATATATATATATATATATATATATATATATATATATATATATATATATATATATATATATATATATATATATATACACGAGGTGAGGTGGTCGAGGGTGACCTGTGTCCTAATCCCTTCACCTGTTTCTTAATTCATCACCTGCCCCGCCCAGCGGTGGCTGGTGTATTATGTTCTCGTTCTCTGTCTTATTCATTCCTGACGATGATTATACACGAAAGCGTTTGACAAAATATACACGAAAGCGTTTGACACAAGTATATTTCGTTTCCTTGTGGTCTTGCTTGTATATATACGTGTGTTCTTGTAGTAACATAAACGCGTGAAGCTCTGATGTAACTTCGCAAGCTCACTGTAAAAATACACACATAAGCGCCAAGTTTTCGAGTTTATTTCAATTATTTTTCAAGTATGTACGTATGTGTGTGTATATATATATATATATATATATATATATATATATATATATATATATATATATATATATATATATATATATATATTATCCCTGGGGATAGGGGAGAAAGAATACTTCCCACGTATTCCCTGCGTGTCGTAGAAGGCGACTAAAAGGGGAGGGAGCGGGTGGCTGGAAATCCTCCCCTCTCGTTTTTTTTTTTTAATTTTCCAAAAGAAGGAACAGAGAAGGGGGGCCAGGTGAGGATATTCCCTCAAAGGCCCAGTCCTCTGTTCTTAACGCTACCTCGCTAATGCGGGAAATGGCGAATAGTATGAAAGAAAAGAAAGATATATATATATACCTATCTTTCTATATATATATATATTATTATTATTGATAGAGATGCTCTGTGGAAGGTATTAAGAATATATGGTGTGGGAGGCAAGTTGTTAGAAGCAGTGAAAAGTTTTTATCGAGGATGTAAGGCATGTGTACGTGTAGGAAGAGAGGAAAGTGATTGGTTCTCAGTGAATGTAGGTTTGCGGCAGGGGTGTGTGATGTCTCCATGGTTGTTTAATTTGTTTATGGATGGGGTTGTAAAGGAGGTGAATGCAAGAGTCCTGGAAAGAGGGGCAAGTATGAAGTCTGTTGGGGATGAGAGAGCTTGGGAAGTGAGTCAATTGTTGTTCGCTGATGATACAGCGCTGGTGGCTGATTCATGTGAGAAACTGCAGAAGCTGGTGACTGAGTTTGGTAAAGTGTGTGGAAGAAGAAAGTTGAGAGTAAATGTGAATAAGAGCAAGGTTATTAGGTACAGTAGGGGTGAGGGTCAAGTCAATTGGGAGGTGAGTTTGAATGGAGAAAAACTGGAGGAAGTGAAGTGTTTTAGATATCTGGGAGTGGATCTGTCAGCGGATGGAACCATGGAAGCGGAAGTGGATCATAGGGTGGGGGAGGGGGCGAAAATTTTGGGAGCCTTGAAAAATGTGTGGAAGTCGAGAACATTATCTCGGAAAGCAAAAATGGGTATGTTTGAGGGAATAGTGGTTCCAACAATGCTGTATGGTTGCGAGGCGTGGGCTATGGATAGAGATGTGCGCAGGAGGATGGATGTGCTGGAAATGAGATGTTTGAGGACAATGTGTGGTGTGAGGTGGTTTGATCGAGTAAGTAACGTAAGGGTAAGAGAGATGTGTGGAAATAAAAAGAGCGTGGTCGAGAGAGCAGAAGAGGGTGTTTTGAAATGGTTTGGGCACATGGAGAGAATGAGTGAGGAGAGATTGACCAAGAGGATATATGTGTCGGAGGTGGAGGGAACGAGGAGAAGAGGGAGACCAAATTGGAGGTGGAAAGATGGAGTGAAAAAGATTTTGTGTGATCGGGGCCTGAACATGCAGGAGGGTGAAAGGAGGGCAAGAAATAGAGTGAATTGGAGTCATGTGGTATACAGGGGTTGACGTGCTGTCAGTGGATTGAAGCAAGGCATGTGAAGCGTCTGGGGTAAACCATGGAAAGCTGTGTAGGTATGTATATTTGCGTGTCTGGACGTGTGTATGTACATGTGTATGGGGGGGGGGGTTGGGCCATTTCTTTCGTCTGTTTCCTTGCGCTACCTCGCAAACGCGGGAGACAGCGACAAAGTATAAAAAAAAAAAAAAAAAAAAAAAAAAAAAAAATATATTATATATATATATATATATATATATATATATATATATATATATATATATATATATCTTTGTTTCTGCAGTTTTTTCAACTCTCTCTCTGTCTCTCTCTCTCGCATACAATCTTTTCATGTCTTACACATGCCACCTAACTCGCACAACTCACCCATCCTAAATCTATATTTCCCTGACGTGGACGCTACGCGCTGCTCCCACATTCTGGCAAAAAAATCGTCTTTATTACTCGTAAGTAAGTAAGTACCCAACCCATCATTTTCTTTGCATCGGTTAATCAATCTCCCAAGAAATTAAAAGATCTCTTATGTTGTGACCGGAATACTACAGTCCCCCCTTGTACCTAGAATGACCTGTTGAATACCATCTTTAAAAACCAATCCACCTCAGTTCTACTGTTTCAACCATGCTGCACACGACGCTAACGAGCGGCCTTTGTTTTCATCATGTATAGAGCCTGCCAGCAGGTTTTACCTTCCACTTGGTTCTGCAGGTTTCACTCCTTACATCATTCAAGTACAGTGAACTAGATTATGTAAAGACTCGAACCTTTCAGTTTTATTCATCAGTGTTAATATCTTTATTCTGTTATCGTATTATGAGTTTTTGCTTCGACTTTCTCACCAAATGATAAGTCGTACATATATACATCAATAGTCACGTGCTACATCATCAACTGAAATATACAGTAAATCATTTAGTCATATACTTCATACGTCATCAACAGAGTGACACACCACATCATTAAGTCATATACTACATACGTCATCAACAGTATCACACACACTACATCATTAACACAACATAAAGCAGCTGGGAAAGCCGCAAACACACGTCCAGGCCAGAGCCAGCAGCCTGCACGTGTGTGTGTGTGTGTGTGCCTGAAAGAGGACCTGGACAGATGGGGTCATATTCTCCCCTCTCTCCCCACAGCTCAGGGCGGCGAGTAGGGTGTGGGAGTGGAGGACCGGGGAGGAGTTTGAAGTGGGATGGCAATAATACCCCTCAGTCCCCACAACCCTCGGGGGTGTGGGTCCCCTCTCGTCTCCCCTTCATGTGAGGGTTGTCACCCTGCCTGCTGTGCTGTGCTGTGTTGTGGTCACTGTGGTACCTCATGTCGGTTGTAGATGAGGCTGTGGTCCCTGTCCTCATGCCTGTGGTGGATCAAGAAATTTTTGGGGGTGGGAGATCAAGGAGTGAGGTATAATGGGGGGGGGGCATGATATCAATCCTAGAAGAGTGGTAGGATTCTCTCTTGTGGGATGGACAGAGAGGGAGGGAGGTGTTTGGTTGCACCACACAGCCGAGGAACCGACCACTGTGGTTGGCAAAATCGTTTGGAAATTGATGAATCTACTGCTTCGCAAATGGACACCGTATTGAGAGGACTATTTTTTATCTTTATTTTTTTATGTTAGCCGAGACGGTACGGGCAACTGAACCCCTGATGAATGCCATCCCACAAACGCTATATATATATATATATATATATATATATATATATATATATATATATATATATACACACACACACACACACACACGTGTACCCTAGCTTGAGCCAGGTACCCATTTTATCGACCAACCCATAGGGGTGGATGAACAGCTGGATTGACTATGGACCGACTGCAGCAACTAGGATTCGAACCTTTGCGCTCGACCCTGGGCGGCCCGTGAATGCCTCAAGGTCATGAACGCTAATCGCTACACCACGTAGGTCCATATATATATAGTACTTCTTGGTAGTATGTCTTCACAGCGGATACAGCAAGATAACTTGTACATCAGTAACTTGTAACTTCTCAAAGCAGAGCTTGACGTCATCTCCCGCTTGTTGCTTTCTAGGGACGATCATAAACAAGAGAAGAAACTGAAGAGCCTTGTAAGTCACTTTTATACTCGAAGTGACATAGAAGCTCCGTGAATATCATCATTGTATGTCTGCTTTGCCTTTTAGATGTTGGCGTAGATATAGAAAATCGCATAGAAATACAGAAAAGCTATTTCTTTCCTACTTGTCTGCAGTTTCCTGCACTAGGAAGGTAGCGCCAGAAACAAAGAAAGGCCACAACCGCTCACATCCATTCTCTAGCTGCCATATGTAATGCACCGAAACCACAGCTCCCTGTCCACAACCAGGCCCCACACACATTTGCGTGATTTCCCCCGGCCGGTTCGCATGTCCTGGTTCAGCCCATTGAGTGCACGTCATCCCCTGTATACCACATAGTTCCAGTTCACTCCATCCCGACAAAAAGCAATATATGTAGTGACTAAAAAAATTGTAATATGGAAGTCTCTCTCTAGTTTCGTAAAAGTGATCGATGTTATGTATTACTATTTTCCCTTTCCTTTATTACTATTACTGGGAGAACAGAAGATGTCTCTTCATAAGACCCAAGTGCTTAGTCTTAGAAAATCAAACCATTCTATCCAAAATATATCCTTTGCAAACAGCAGAAAATCGGAAGATATCGAACCAGATTATTTAGCTGTAAGCCGAAGTGAATATCAAGGTTATATAGCGATTTTGTACACAAGTTCTGAACATGAACATCGGTCAGCACACACGAGTCGCTGAACAACATAGTCTTAAGATTTTTTTTATAAAGTTGGCCAGACGTGCCCGTTTGGCGTTGCCCTTGAGTGTTGCAGTCCTTCCCCTCATTGTTCCCTCAGTGTTATCCTTGCCTCGTCCTGTGTGGTGCACTGGTTCCTCTTGGTTATTCACGCCCCAACTGAGGAATAAACACTTCTGGATCCGGCTAGTTCTGGGTGGAGGGAGGATGGCGGGGAAAGATGTAGATATATTGATAGAAAACATTATACGTAGGAGAAACAGGGAAGACGGGAGCATTTGCATGCATACTTACTTTCTTACAAGTGATTAGAACAAATTTTTGACCCAGAAATCGGGCTAACGCTTAGCGGTGACCGCAGGGAAAATGCAAAGTTGCGAAGGACGAGTTGTGCGAGTTACGTGTTGTCAAGTGTTATGGAAACGAAGAAATTGCATGTTTGTGGACTGGTAGCCAGCAGCCCCACGTGTGGGTGAGGAAGAGAGAAAAGATAGTTCCCAGCGAGAGAGAGAGAGCGAGAGAGAGAGAGAGAGAGAGAGAGAGAGAGAGAGAGAGAGAGAGAGAGAGAGAGAGAGAGAGAGAGAGAATGTCCTCAATGAAGTTTCTTAGATGAAATGCAAACTGAGGTATAATACCTTGAGGGAACAAAGACGTGTCTACATAGATACATGATAGTAGATTACCAGGAACCTAACCTCCCACTTACCCTTCACCTTCCATAAGAACGAGCTAAGCATATGTACCTCTTGGTTAATGAGGTGAGGAAGTTTGTAGATATCTTGGCTTATCACACGTTTCTTTAACTTTGTTTTGTCATTGTGTTTTTTGCTTACCACACATTTTCAGCAGACCTTCCATGGTTTCTAGAGCCCCACAAAAAAATATTTTTTCCTTTCCCGAAAAGGTCTATTACAATGTAATTATGATGATAGCATAATTAATGACCCGGAAATTGAATCATAGCTTAAAAGAGGATAAGAAGAGGATATGGAGGGAGATAAGAAGGAGACGTCTATGTGAGGAAGATATTTATACGTACATAAACACGTCGGGGAGATCGCTGGTGACAAAGGATGACGGGTGTAGGAAATGGAAAGAATCGAAAAGAAAATGACTGGAGTTGGTGCCACAGACATTTTTATCATTAGTAGAGGAATGATGCAGGTGAAGAAAGGGAGATAGACATATGGGAGAGACCTGACAGATAGCAGTTGGTGAAAGAAAACTCTTAAAATTGCGGTATCTGAAGATTATAGATGGAGTGGCAAGCGAGATGGCGAGGAGTTGAGGTGACTGTGATATGATGGAGTGGATCAGGAAAGTGTGTATGGAAGCACGAATAGGTGGTCTGGTGCCTGATAGCTAACACAAGGCAATGACTGTTTCTACGTAGAAATGAAAGTATGTTGGAGGGAGTGTGAGAACTTGCAGGGAAATATCTCGGTAATGTAGAAGGCAAGTTGTGTGGTAAGATGGTGTGAGGTAGGAGGATGTGTGATCGTGGTAAAAGGATCAGGGAAGGCCCTTGCTGGGAAGGAGCCAGGTGTGTGTAGGATGGGAAGATGATGTGTACATCAAACGTTTTCCTTGAGACAAGTAGTAGAGACGGTATCACAAAAAAAGAGACGGTATTACAAAAAAAAGCTTAAAGCTACATTTACTTAAAGCTACATTAGAAAAGGCGTTTGATAGATTGAAGAGAACTGTGGTATTTCTTGACTGTAGGATGTATATGGAAGATATTTGAACGTTGTTGGACACTTAGAATGTTGTGCAGATGTGAAAATATTTGTTAGTAAGTGTAAGTGGTTTGAAAAAGATACGAGACTGTCGACATTAGGATGGCAGAATATACTGCAAGATCGGGGCATTGGAAGTACCTGATCCAACACTGTATGATGGAGATTGATAGAATTATATAGATAGATGAACAGATAGAATGAATGGTTATTGTTTTGTATTAGGAATGATTGTTGATACAAATAACAGATGATTATAAAAGTGATAGATATAGTAATGATAAAAGCAGTAATAATAGTAACGAAAATGATAATATTGGTAGTAAAAATGATAATGGTAATAATGATGATAAATGGAATTTAACAGATGAAATGCAAAATCATTACTTTGTTTTAGTAGTCAAAAACTAACCACATCTACCAAACGATATTTGAAACGCTGAACAATTTCAAACGACACGCGCGCACACACACACACACACACACACACACACACACACACACAACACACACATATTTATGTATAAAATTGTTGGCTGGTGTCTGTGGGAGGCTTTGCACCATTAATCAACAAAGAAATGGATGGGTAGCCACTGGAACATGATAAATTTACTAAACGTTCAAAATACCTGTAATTATTTGGCAGTATTTCCATATTTTTTTTCAATGAGCTTTTTGTATGTACTCGTTCACTCATCCATTGTATTCATGTATTGCTCACTCATGAAGTACTGCTTTACATTTAGACAAGATATTACATTGGTTTACATACACGTGGAATTCTAAACTAGGAGGAAAAGGGAACATACAGGAAAAATATTAACTAGTCTCTTGGAAACTGTCCTCTCTCTCTCTCTCTCTCTCTCTCTCTCTCTCTCTCTCTCTCTCTCTCTCTCTCTCTCTCTCTCTCTCTCTCTCTTAATACATCAGTCAATTACTTAATACTCACTCCTATAGCATCACCAAGCATGCATCTCTGTCGAGACTTCACAGTACTAATGTAACATTAAAAAGATGTTATCCTTTCTTCTGTCTGTGGACACGAGGAGGACGTAACCCTTGTAAGAATGTTAGTGATACATTCATAATCTTGGCTGGATGTATATTACCGGCCACTTGGGTGAAAATGTTATTATTCAGCTGGGACGCCGTGCCGGCAATGTGGGAGGCATGAAGAGGATAAATGGTTGGGGTGAGTGATTATACCACTGGACAATGCCATTCCGTTGTTCTCCGACGTAATGCAACCCAGAAAGAGTTTATTGTTCTCGGAGCGTCAGCTTAGTGAAGGTTTGAGTCTAACTGTGAATGACTGTGGTTAGCGAACTCCAACCTCAAGCTCTCTGTAGGAGCATGCGGATGAGAGCATGTCAAGCTCGAATCTGCCATGTTCCTTAAATAATGCAGGAGAAAATGGAAATAAAAAATTTTCTATCTTTTGGAATTAGAAACGTAATTTAGTCAGCTTGATCACACAAGCGTACAGTTCGAGACTACATGATAATTTACGTGTTTGGGTTTATGTTGTCTTGCGATACCTAAATTTAAGCGCCTAAATTGTACGAAAAAGGGTAACAATCTATCCTTTAACTGCAATCCTTTAGCTGGTTCGTGTCTTTAAACACCCGACCCAGAACCCCCATCAACAACGTCCTTTTATCCTGTATAAGGTCAGATGTCATTTTGTTTACTCGTCTCTTGAGGTAAAAAAAAGAATTTGGTTAAGCAAGTCGTTTTTATGAATTGACAGTCATCCGAGGCGAACATGGGAAGTACAGAAACGAGGGAATGTAGAACATGGTTGATAAAGATGGAAAGAACTAGTAGAGACTGATCAGATACACGAACACAGGTTACCAGTGAGGAGAGAGAGAGAGAGAGAGAGAGAGAGAGAGAGAGAGAGAGAGAGAGAGAGAGAGAGAGAGAGAGAGAGAGAGAACCGAAAGGTATTTAAAAAAGTTCAAACGCTATATTATAAGATCAGCAATTAGAGCGTAAACCACGGATTTGATAATGATATATAGTAACCACATTTATAATTAGTGAGCAAATATATGATCCAGTTATCATTTGATTAGCATGATTATCATAAAATGAATATGAATCACCATTTATGAAATGTGTTGAGCTGTGTTTCTCTCGGTTTCGCAAAGTTCAGTGATTATTCAGAATTTATTGTCCCATTTGGACATTGGAAATCTGCTTAAAGGTACGTTTTAAACCTTGTACGTAATCAAGAAAGATTAACAAATCTTATTAAAAGATATTGAATCTGTTTCACTAGACTCTGTTATTCTTTACGAAAGTTTAGTGTTTTACCATATATATATACATATATATATATTATATATATATATAGAGAGAGAGAGAGAGAGAGAGAGAGAGAGATACTGTTTCCTGCGCTTGCGAGATGGCGTCACAAATAAGTGATTGAGTCTCCGAGCAAAAAATCCCAGCTTGGCCTCTTTTTCTGTTCCTTCTTTAGGAAAGGTAAAATATGAAAGGAGAATTTCCAGCACTGCGACCCCACCCCTTTTAGTCGCCTTCTACGACACTCTGGGAATACGTGAGAAGGATTCAAAGGAGTATGTATATATATATATATATATATATATATATATATATATATATATATATATACATACAGATCATTTCCTTATTGCCTTAAGAAGAAATCGTCTGTGATAAGGCACCAAAGCCATAACAAACATGCATATATGCACCAATGTTAAGACTTTATCGAAACATATCTCCTCTATATAGCGAGGGTTTATAATATAGTCATTGTGTTTGTGAGTACAATTGAGCTATTAATTAACAAAGATTGGCTGAGTGGGAATTTTTCGGTTGATAAACTCCCACAAACGTTTATAAATGATGTGTAATTCGTCATATAATATGATTTATAAATCCTGGCATATATTTACCCAAATATTAAATCAGTCCTTATCTCTCTCTCTCTCTCTCTCTCTCTCTCTCTCTCTCTCTCTCTCTCTCTCTCTCTCTCACACACACGTGGAAAGGGAGCTGTGGTTTCGGTGCATCACACATGACAGCTGGAGACTGAGTGTGAACGAATGTGGCCTTTTTCGTCCGTTTTCTTGGCGTTACCTCGCTGAAGCGGGAGGTAGCGATGCTGCTTCCTGTGGAGTGGGGTAGAGCCAGGAATGGATGAAGGCAAGTTAGTATGAACATGTACATATGTATATATGTGTATGTATATTGTAAAAGTTGATGTGTATATGTGCGTGTTTGGGCGTATATATATATATATATATATATATATATATGGGGATAGGGGAGAAAGAATACTTCCCACGTATTCCCTGCGTGTCGTAGAAGGCGACTAACAGGGAAGGGAGCGGGGGGCTGGAAATCCTCCCCTCTCGTTTTTTTTTGATTTTCCAAAAGAAGGGACATAGAAGGGGGCCAGGTGAGGATATTCCCTCAAAGGTCCAGTCCTCTGTTCTTAACGCTACCTCGCTAATGCGGGAAATGGTGAATAGTATGAAAAAAAAAATATATATGTATGTATATATATGTATATATAATATATATATTTATTGAAAGTGGAAGTTGTAGGGTCGAAAAGAAAGGCAAGTGGGAAGTAAGAGTTAGGGCGAGCGAGTATTAGTATATTTCAGGAAGATGAATATGTTCTGGACTCAAGACATGCGCATCAGGTTGCTGCATTGTACAGTTTATCTTTGAACATCAGACACACGAAGATTGACCGTTATGATGTCTCCTTCTTCCCCCGGACAATACAGCTCAGGAATTTTCTTCCTCCTTTACTCTTTCCGTTTTCTTTTATCCTCTCTACCTCAAAGAGTCAGGTCGACAGTAGCCTGAGGAACTCTGAGTAATTTCTTGATTCTTTTTCTCATAATCTATTTTCTTTTCTCCCTTTGATATCCACGAATTGGGCATGTTTTGCTCCTTATGCCATGCCAGTAATTGTAAGAACGAATAAGTAGATGATAATATACTATGTACTATGGAAGTTTGCATTCATTGCATTATTATATATATATATATATATATATATATATATATATATATATATATATATATATATATAGAGTGGGTGGGTGTGTGTACTTCCCTATTTGTAGACTAAGGGAAGGAGCTCTGCACTTTAGGGGCACCAATTCTTAAACTCTCTCGTATATCATGCAGTCTGTCTATCTTGTATAAGCTTTCAGCATTCATAATTTTCTTAGCTTGTTCCATTCACATACTGCTCTGATACTAGGGAAACATGGTCTCGCTTCTCTTCTCACAGTTTTCTTGCTTTGTTTCGCGTAATGTCCTCTGGCTACTCTAATTTTTTACACTTTCGAAGAAGTGTTTGTTTATCACCATCAAAGCGGTTTAGAAACCTGAAGGTTTTGCTCAAGTCTCCCTTTAGTTTTCCATCATCCCTGGTAGGGAAACTATGGATTCTGTCTCAATACTGTAATTAGACTTCCATATTTCTGTGACCATATTAGTTGTTCCTCTGGATCTTCTCGAATAGTTCTGTGTGTTTCTTTAATTTGGGTGACAACGTGAAAAGCATGATCTAGTCATCTAATATATTTTGGGAATGTTTAGTTAAATGTTTCCTTATCCATGTGTTTGATTGCGATTCTAATATATGTAAACAGACTGGTTATGTTACAATTATTCACTGAAGGTGGGAGTTGTGGTGTGAGGTATAACGTCGACGCCTAAGTTCCTGTGACATACAGATTCAAGTAGGTTAATACCTGCTGGATGATATGACGTACAGAGATCTGATCTCACTGTTCCATCCTCAACATCGTACATTTACTCAGGGTGAATCTCATAAACCGTGTATCGGACCAGCTTTGGGACTTCTGTCAGTCCTTTTATAAGCGGACGCCGTCCTTATGTTTTACTTTCCCTCATGACTTCGGCATCATCAGCAAACATATTCAAGTTAGTCCAACTCCTCTGGCGAGAAATCTATAGAGACTATGAAAAACACTGGTTCCAGGACTTTGCCCTGTGGCACTCCTCTGGTAACCCCGAACCACTTTGGAATTGTTCATTTGACATGTATCTATGGTTCCCCTCCACTTAGAAAAGTCCGTGTGCTTTGAAGAAGTCTTCCCCCTTAACCTTGTCTGAAAATCCAGCGTTTTTTTTTTCTAGCCTTTTATCTTTGGACTGTGTTGGATGCTTTATGGCAGTCTAGATACATACGATGCAGATCTCTTTTGTGCAAAACAGAGCTCCCTCTCTCGTGGAAATCTAACGAGTTCGTCACGCATTACCATATTTCTCGGAATCTGTGTTGTCACTCACTTGGGTAGTTTCTCGTATACATGTAGTTATTCGTTTGCTTTCTCTCCGTATGTTTGTGCTTTTCTGTCTCATCTATGTTGAAGACTTTGTTTATATTCAGTATTTATCTTTTACGTATATTTGTTGGAATGTTTATGTATGTCTGTTTTTGTATCTGTGCCGACCATTGGGTCATTCGTTGATACCATTATGCTGAGCCGAATCTAACTTCAGACACGAAAATGATGCTTTAGAGTTAAGATTTTTTTTCAAGAAAGGAAGAAAGTATACGTGGACATGTACATATATATGACGTAATAGTTACGGCAGCACGTATGAAGATTTAATCTTATGATAAGGGATTAAATATTCTGAGTGAGTTGCCAAATATTCCCGCCTTGCGGAAATCAACTCTCGCAAATAAGATGATTTCAAGTTGAAATTAATTCATTAGTATTCCTTAATTAAATATGAAACTGAAATTAAAGAAATTTACCGAAGGCTGTCAATAAATGGAGAGTCCAATATCCCAGATGACTTGGAGTGTGTTAGGGAAGTTTCTTTCTCTCTCTCTCTCTCTCTTTCTCTCCTGTAATAAGAATGTCTTTGTTCTCGTCCAGGTCTGTACTGCATAATGAAAAGTATTTCTGGCTATCTTAATAACAGGCTTCTCTCAAGGCAAAGGGGGAGGAAGGGGTTGTCTGGGGTGTATATGTGTGTGTGTGAGAGAGAGAGAGAGAGAGAGAGAGAGAGAGTCTATCTACCTTAAAGTACTGAGAACGAGAGTTAGCCAGGACTAGCCTGTGACGCTCACCTTATATATCGCTTGATTAACAACACTGTTCCACGCTGCTGCCACGTTCATGGAACACGGGTCAATCATGGGTTCATCTGGAACTGTTGTAGCCATTTATCAAGATTTACTCTTAATGTATCTATGTTTATCTCGTGTAGATCATATATTTCACCCGTTAGTACACTGAATATACCTTTCCATCCATCTCGCTAGACTCTCGTAATGTTTTTTTTTTTTTTTATTATATTCTTGGTATGGTGTAAGGTATTACTGCAGACTTGACTGCTTAGCTACATCCAAGTTAAAAAATTTTCTTTCATCGAGCATATTGTTCCTCACACCCTCACTCTCCTGTCAAGCGTGAATTTCCATAGATTTTTCTCTTCCTTCGAGGTTGTAGAGTTCTGGCTATTTCTTAATCTCCTGCGCTAATCTAGATGCTCCATTGCCTTCGTTTTCCTCGTTAAGTGTGTGTGAAATCTTTCCCGCCCGTTCTGTCCTCCTTGTCTTGGTGAGGGATCATAAGATACAATAGTATTACAAAGGAATTCAAACCGCAACTGATCACTGGATCCTCTCGAGGCTATTTGTGATAGTCGCAGGTATCAGAAACTCGCAGATCAGTGTGGTAAAAGTTAGAAGACACACAGAAGTCGGAGAATAAACTGCAAGTTGTCGTTGTGACATCAGGAGGCGCAAATAATTCATGTCGTGGACCTGAAGCGAAGCATTTATCAGTTCTATACCTAAACGTATCTATAATACTGCTTGCAACCATTCAGATTGGCGATTCATGAATATTATGAGTGGAGATAAGTATAGTATAGACAGATTAAGATAGATGCATGAATTTGTATATATGAATATATATTTACATATAGACAAATATATCGAAAGTTTCATAAGGGGATCCGAAAAGGAAATATCAGAACTTGTGTGATAATTAACGGATAACAATGTGCCTCTAACCTCAGGTGGCCCAACAAGATCATAATATCACATCTCCACAGAAACCTTCAACCATTCACTCTTTTAACCATAAACAGACTCCCTCCGGTCACCTGGAATGGACAATCTCTTCCACAGAACAAAACACCAACCATTCTAGGCATAACATAAGAGACACACACGACATTCACCACTCCGATCATCAATAACATCAACACAAAAGCAATACACAAACTAAGCGTCCTCACATTACTAACTGACACAAGACATGAACGAGAAAAACAATTCCTCCACATTTTTTTACAAACAATGCATCCGCTCCACCCTAACCTATGCCTCACCTGCCTGGTCTTCCACCTTCTTGAAAGCAAATATACCAAACTTGCATACCACATAATGTTATCACTTTTTGCTTAGCAATCACGAACACTCGACACCTCCATAAGGAAATAAAGATCCTTCCAGCACACACCGAGTCCAATGCAACAGCACTAGACCTTCTCACTCAAACCACTCTATTACTAACCATCAACTCTCAAGTACAAATGAAAGGCTCACCCCTGCCTCACACTCCATTCACCTCTACTCAAAGGCTTCCCTACCCCCAACAAAATGATCAATTACAAAACACTAGAATAACCTGACAAGCAGTAATCAACCTACCTCCCAGCTCGGTTTAAAACACCATCCCACCAGACGTATGCCTATCAGAAACAACACACTCCAGGCAAACACGAGTCAAACACACTTGAACAAGCTTTGGACATCGACCATCCAAACAACACCACAAACACAGGTTCAACAAATCCCAAGGCCCTTCATACCCACAATGCAACTACCAAAACAAAGACACCGAGCACTTACTACTCAATTCCTCTCCAGTCTCTGCACATAGACGCACACACATCACGACATTTTGACTTGCGGTCCCGACCGGTGGACGTGGCCAGCTTCCTGAGTGCTGCAGGAACCATGCAAGTCACACGTGACTCCTGGGGCAGGGAGTCGGTACATATATTCATAATTGCCGTAGGACCGATTTGTGAAGGTCCTGGTGTTACTTAGCATCTTTTTAGAGACTCCTGCACTACTACCAGTAGCAGGGAAATGTAGGCTCCTTTGGAGGAAGAAGAGCCCGTGCTCTGGGGATACTGCCTCGTCAAAAGTGGCTTTTTACTCGCGGTGTAACCTCGAATAGAGAGAGTCCGGTAACAGGTCTCTCTCTCTCTCTCTCTCTCTCTCTCTCTCTCTCTCTCTCTCTCTCTCTCTCTCTCGTAGGGAAACTTGCATAACCCTCGTTAACGTTTCCTCAGGGTCCCCCATTTATATTTCGAACATTCATCGTTTTCTTCCCCCATTATCTGCATGAATGTCGAGGAGGATTCTCCATTACCCGCGTGAGTGTCAGGCAGACTTCCTCATTTTCCCTGACATCATTCAGCAAAATTTTCATCTATCTACATACGACAGGCTTCCCCATTTCTAATCAGCCGATCCCCATTTTCTGTGACCATTGTGATAGACTCCCTCATTATTCCCCAGAGATTCCCTCATTATTCATGTGGCAATCCTGTCAGGTCGTCTTCACAGACCTTCCCATTATTCATATGGTTCTCCCACAGACTCCCCATTATTCATGTGACTGTCCCGTCAAACTCCCCCGTTATTCATGCGATCATACGCACAGACAACACCATTATTCAACCTAGTGGGATCTCCCATTACTCATTACTGCCATTGCGGCAGACTCCCCATTATTTGACCATTGCGGCAGAGTCGCCCATAACCATCACAGTAGGCCTCCCCATCTCTCCTGTCGACCCCCCCTGCTCCCTCATCACACCACTGAACGTCCGTGTCATCAAACAACACCCATTAACACGTCTAAGTCACTCCCATTAACTCGTCCAACGTGTTCCCTTAACATCCAAGTGCTCAGCTATGTTCCCTTTAAACATCCCTCTTCTTTCGCCCATCTTATAAGCGTATGAAGGAGACAAAGGCGGATATAAGGCCCCCCTCCCCAAGTTCATCAAGTAGAGAGCTCTTCAGGCAGAGTACCTGTCGCCGATGCTCCCACTTCAGGAGGAGCGACTCCTGAAGAAGCTGCTGCAGCAGTCTTTTGCAGGTCATTCTTCTCCTCTACTTTACTATCCTGTCTCCATCTATAGTGGTGGGTTGGGAGGAGCCTTCTACTTTACTATCTTGTCACCATCTATAGTGGTGGGTGGGGGAGGAGCCTTCTACTTTACTATCCTGTCTCCATCTATAGTGGTGGGTGGGGGAGGAGCCTTCTACTTTACTATCCTGTCTCCATCTATAGTGGTGGGTGGGGGAGGAGCCTTCTACTTTACTATCCTGTCTCCATCTATAGTGGTGGGTGGGGAGGACCCCTCTGCTTTACTACTCCGTCTCTTATACACAGATTAGTAAAGTTGTACATTACTACTGTCCTACAGCAGATAACCATGTGTTATCTGTCTTTCCCATGTCCGCGCATGTAGTTCTGTCATGCTAACTTATCGTCGTATCTTCTACCAATACCACTCTATCCTCATTAATTCTTAGTCTCCTCATATTAATCGCCTCATAAATAACTAAGATATTTACCTCTTTATCTAATTTATTAGTCATCCGGTTCCACTTATGCATTTTGAATAACCTTCTCCCTTCCTTCCTTCCTCCCATCTTGCATCCATCTCCTCCTCCTCCTCCCTCTATGTACCCATGGTCCTCCCTCCTTATAAGTCTGAGTGTGCACTTTGTAAGATTTTCCTGCGTAAAAGATGCAATGTGCTGGCAAAGACGCCCTTCCTGCCATCTCTTCCGGCCAAGATGGACTCCCACCATCACAGGAGATATCCTCTTGAAGAATGGTCAGCTCTGTGTTCCCCCGAGCCTTATACTCTCTCTCTCTCTCTCTCTCTCTAGTATGCGTGTAGCTATCTATGTCTATCCATCTATCCGTTTCTGTCTATACTCATCTGTCTATATCTACGCATGTATGTATAGATCGGTCTATCCGTTTGATCTATCTGTGTGCTTGCTTATCTAGGCTATCTATTCATCTAGCTGCCTATCTATTCGTCTGTCTATCTACCTATCACTCAGTGTATTTGTCTATTTACCTGTCTGTCTATCTATGTCTTCCTGTCTATATATCTATCTCGTTATCTGTCTCTCTCCCTCCCCCCTTCCCTTCCGTTTTTCCCACGAGATCTGAAGATTTAGTCAGAGGGTCGGCCAGGAGACATGTAGGGCACATGTACAAGTCATGTGGGTCAGGCTAGGTCACGCCTGTATACATTATATGAGGGTGTACACGCGACCTGTGGTGTTCGCTGGGCACAGGCTCTTCCCCACATTCTGAATGGCTTAATATCAGACGACCCGCAGCGTCCCATCCTGAGTCATGTTTGGGAAGTTTGTGTTAGTCCCACAGTTCGTGAAGGAATTATCCACGTTTTCAGTTATTCTAGTGACACTAATTCATTGCTGGAGAAACGCTTAATATATAAATCTTAGTGTAAAAGTAACAATAGGTTCCCTTTTGCGTGTGTGTACATATATATATATATATATATATATATATATATATATATATATATATATATATATATGGCTTCTCGAATGCTCACTCATAGGGGTTTTGTGTTAGTTTGGGAGGCGTGGGGAAGGATGAACAGCGCTGCTAAATCTTTTTTTGACAAACGACAAATGTTTTTGTTTATGGCTGAGGCTTCGTGGTCATGACGGATCGTCTGTCATGATTACCCGGCTCATGTGCCGGGGTAGGGAGGTGGGTGGGATATGGTGCACATGAGAACGCTGGCAGGCTGTACGGTCATGAATAAAAGTAGGTGAAAGCATGGGAATTTGTGCACACCCACATACGTATGTATAGATTTTACACACACACACACACACACACACACACTCACCAACTGGTAACAGTTCGTGGATCTGGACTACCTGAAAGCATTTGACACTTTATCACATTAGGAGGTTGATGGAGAAACTAATATTCCTCCGTCACGAATAAGTGGAGTGACTTCTTCAATAGATGGAAAAGATTTGGGAGCAAATATCATCTCTGACCCGTCGTCAGGCTTCCACTTTGGAATAATTGTAAAGGATCCAAACTGTCTTTTGGTATGTGTTAGAACAGCATTTCAAGTACATGGGTTAAGGAAATATTCGGCGAACTGTCCATATCCCTCATTAGGCCAAAATGAGAATATTCGATGCAAGTACAGTCAACACATTTAGAGAAATACAAAAAAGTAACAGAGAAGGTCCAGAGGAGGGCAAGAAAAATGGTACCAGAATTTGGAGAGCTGACTCGCTGGGAAAGTTAAAGGCCTTTTATTTGTTCACTATGAGAGAGAGAGAAGGAATGGGTGACTTGATCAAAACAATTGTTTTTGAACCAGTTTGATGTCAAACAGTGACCGTTTCTTGAAAAGATGCAAGTATAAAGCAACCAGAGGCCATAACATGAAATTAAACAAGAAATTCTCTAGTAAAGATGTAAAGAAGCAAATTCATAGAATATGATTAATTTGTGAATGGAATTACCAGATGATATCTTGACTACGTACAACATACAAATGTTTAAGATTCGTAAGATAATTCAGAAAGTTTGAGAACGGGGCTTTGTACAAACTAAAAAGGTCACACACACACACACACACACACACACACACACACACGGTTGTATATTCAGTCATCCTGAATTGTCTAAAAACAAAACTATATATATATATATATATATGATTAAATTCCATATTCTTTGGTGCAAGAGCTTGGCCACGAACATTAAAAAAGACTTTAAGTCACAAGGATTAAAGAGGATCTTTACGAGAAGTTTTTCATCATTTTTAGGTTAATGAAAATTGTAGATTATATTCAGTAAAAGCCCAGAGTCAAGCTGGGATAGAATTCTAAATTAAAAATGAAATGGAGCCAGGCAAGGTAAATTAACATGACCATACAGTCGTAACTGGATTTGCTGGAGGGAAGCTGTTTAAAGGACTAGAATTGCGCATTCTGGATAAAAAGAGATTTTGATGGCTTTTCCCTAGGAGAAAACATGGCAGAAAAATTAAAGGATGGATCAACAGTGAGCAAAAGGCTGGGAAAACTATATCAGAATTAAAAAGGATCAGGTATTACAACAGAGGATCAGATGTTACAACAGAGGATCAGGTGTTACAAACAAATGATCTGATATTACAACAGAGGATTATATCCTACAACAAAAGGATCTAAAGCTACAGCAAATGGATGAAGAAATTATGATGAACCAATACCAAAGATTGAGACGTTTCATTTATTAAATGGTAAGAGAAGATTACGAGAGAGAGAGAGAGAGAGAGAGAGAGAGAGAGAGAGAGAGAGAGAGAGAGAGAGAGAGAGAGAGAACAACGATCAAAGCGCATGATATGAATATCGAAGCGAATGAAAGATTTCACAGGAAATGCAGTCAAGGGCAAGAAGGCGCATTCTAGCGGAACACATCAGAGGAAAAGGTCAGGAGGGTCTTGTCTGGATGTCTCCCTGAGACAGATCAACAGAAGGAAGTGCCCATAACACAGAGACCAGAGGCTGTCGATGATAGAGAACGGGGGGAGAGGAGCAAACTGTGGGGCTGAGCAACAGAAACAAAGGATACTGGGGCAAAGAAACAGAAAACGGGATATTGACACAGAGGGACATCGTAGCCTGATGAACAATACTATAAAAAGGGATATATTCACTGTAGGGCATAGAACAATCAGGGAAGTATAGAGCTGGATAGAGGAAGGTTTAGATATTGTAGAGTATTTGTTGTGTGTGCATCTTGACAACAAATGAAGATTGTAGAAAAAAGTAATGACATAGTGGTTGATGAATCAATACTGCAGGACCTGCTAGGCCAGTGTGTTGCACCAAAGATAAGAGCATATGTACGACAGAAGGTAGGTAGGTAGGTAGGTGTGAGCTACTGATTTTTGGTCCGAGTAAAGACCATATTCCATCACAAGAGGAAAAGATAAAGAAAGAAGACCTAACTACAGGACGACGAGGTTGTAGACATGTCATTTGTAATATCTGAGGTAAGAGAAATAAAAATTGGTGAGCATAATTACCGCTGATATATAGAATCCTGCAGCAGCCAAGGGGTGAACGTAAACAGGTGAGGAAGCTTGATAAGAAGGAGAGGTTCTCCCAGGAACTCGTCAGAGGTGAGAGATTGAGAGAAGAGAAGTAAAGGATGAAGATAGAAGGCAAAAGACCCTGGAGACACCAGGAAGGACACAGAGACCAGAGAAGTACCACCACCTCCTCAGGCATCAGGAGGGAAAACTGATGCAGATGCTAGACTGCGTGTAATGTATACATTCAAACAGTACGCAAAGGAACAAAGGGAAGAGAGATGATTGATGCTGAGGATTCACAATTGTCCATAGAGTGTTGTTGAATCAGCGCAAATATACAATGATAGAAATGAGAGTAATGATGAAGCAACGACGTATTCAATCCTCAGGCATGATATAGACCCATAAAAGTCAATTTCAATTATAGAAAAATAAATATAAATTTCAATTATAGAAAAATGAATAGAAAGCATCTATGCTCTCGTGGAGATAATGTCATGGAGAATAAAGTGTTTCAAATGTATACAGTAAAATATCCTGTACCAGAACAACACTAGGCTTACTGGGATCAGAGAAGCCGACCCCTACTATCATCACTGAATCTCGTATTGGAATATAGTGGCATGAAAACTGAAAATATCACATATAATACAGGATTTATAGAGAGGCGTTGTGGAGGACGATATAGAGGTGTGTGAGGAGGTGAATGACAATTTAAGACACGAGATCCAACTCAAGCGAAATGGAAGGGTGAGAGGTCTTAGTAGAAAGCAAGAAAGGGCATAATAAGACTTCTAAAAGGCCTTAACCCATTTAAGGCTCGCTGTTCTATTGAAGTTTCTCTTTGTCATGCAGAAACGTGCAGAAACACTTGAGAGGCCATTTTGATTATTGTTCAGGATGTACTGCTAAACGAGTGGAAGAGGGCAATTATCGTGCTCCTGCTTAAGAAAGGAGGTCTGGAAATTGCACTGAAATATAGTTCTGTGTTTCTGACGAATGTGAGAGTAAGAATCACCTAAGTGAGAGATTAGCGTTGCTGAACATTTTCCACCCTGGGGACCGTCCGGATTCGACTCCCGGGCGCGGCAGTAGGCCCACAGCCAATCCTAGGTGTTATTATTCCCCTCTGTATTGGTTGGTAGATGATTACCTGGCTTAGGATGGTGTCTGTGTGTAAACACGTATGTGTAAAGACATTGTACATATATAAAAGGTTAAGAACTTGGGAAACACCAGTGTAAAACTCTCATCCCGTAACACGCATATCATAATCATAGACACACACACACACACATGTACACACACACACACACACATAAAACAGAAATTAAAAGACGTGTCGAAATTAAAGCCTAAAGCTAACAGTGCCAGGAGGAAGACCCTCGCTTCACACACTTTGGTTGTCTGAGGACCTCCAAGAGTGGAGGAAGAAGAGGAGGAGGAGGAAGAAGGGGAAGGGAAGGTAGACAAGAGCGCCAACCATCCAGCTTTCATTGTGGGTCCAGACCAGACCAGACGCTTGTCCGGGCTGTCAATGTTGGGCGTCTTAAATTTTACGCGAGTGTTGACAGGAGAGTTGGGGCGGTGGGGAGAGGGAAGAGGATAAAGGGTCAGAGAGAGAGAGAGAGAGAGAGAGAGAGAGAGAGAGAGGGGGGGGGGGAGAGAGAGAGAGAGAGAGTACCTACCAGTACCTACGACTACACTGTCTCCCCCCACCGCCACACACACGCTTTACGTTACTCAATCCCCTGTTTATCTGTGACTCTTTTGAGCCACTTATCCAGGTATCTTTTAAATGATTCTCTGCTTATCCTATGCACATTCCTTACTTCACTTGGCATTGCACAGAAGACGCTGTCTGTATTCCACGTTGGGTTCACATTCACTTTTGCTTTTTCTATATCTTTTGATATATTCCCAGACATTGCTACACTCTGAAATATTGTACTTTTCCTTCTTGAGATGTTCATGGTCAAGTGCATTATTCTTCATTTCCTCAGTTCTTTACTATATCTATGTTTGAATATATATATATATTTTTTTTTTTTTTTGCCGCTGTCTCCCGCGTTCGCGAGGTAGCGCAAGGAAACAGACGAAAGAAATGGCCCAACCCACCCCCATACACATGTATATACATACGTCCACACACGCAGATATACATACCTACACAGCTTTCCATGGTTTACCCCAGACGCTTCACATGCCCTGATTCAATCCACTGACAGCACGTCAACCCCGGTATACCACATCGCTCAAATTCACTCTATTCCTTGCCCTCCTTTCACCCTCCTGCATGTTTAGGCCCCGATCACACAAAATCTTTTTCACTCCATCTTTCCACCTCCAATTTGGTCTCCCTCTTCTCCTCGTTCCCTCCACCTCCGACACATATATCCTCTTGGTCAATCTTTCCTCACTCATTCTCTCACTGTGCCCAAACCATTTCAAAACACCCTCTTCTGCTCTCTCAACAACGCTCTTTTTATTTCCACACATCTCTCTTACCCTTACGTTACTTACTCGATCAAACCACCTCACACCACACATTGTCCTCAAACATCTCATTTCCAGCACATCCATCCTCCTGCGCACCACTCTATCCATAGCCCACGCCTCGCAACCATACAACATTGTTGGAACCACTATTCCTTCAAACATACCCATTTTTGCTTTCCGAGATAATGTTCTCGACTTCCACACATTCTTCAAGGCTCCCAGAATTTTCGCCCCCCCCCCCCCCACCCTATGATCCACTCCCGCTTCCATGGTTCCATCCGCTGCCAGATCCACTCCCAGATATCTAAAACACTTCACTTCCTCCAGTTTTTCTCCATTCAAACTCACCTCCCAATTGACTTGACCCTCAGCCCTACTGTACCTAATAACCTTGCTCTTATTCACATTTACTCTTAACTTGTTAGGGAGGTGAATGTAAGAATTTTGGAAAGAGGGGCAAGTATGAAGTCTGTTGGGGATGAGAGAGCTTGGGAAGTGAGTCAGTTGTTGTTCGCTGATGATACAGCGCTGGTGGCTGATTCATGTGAGAAACTGCAGAAGCTGGTGACTGAGTTTGGTAAAGTGTGTGAAAGAAGAAAGTTAAGAATATATATATATATATATATATATATATATGGAAAGCTGTGTAGGTATGTATATTTGCGTGTGTGGACGTGTGTATGTACATGTGTATGGGGGGGGGGGTTGGGCCATTTCTTTCGTCTGTTTCCTTGCGCTACCTCGCAAACGCGGGAGACAGCGACAAAGTATAAAAAAAAAAAAAAAAAAAAAAAAAAATATATATATATATATATATATATATATATATATATATATATATATATATATATATATATATATATATATATATATATGCCTAAGCTGTAGGGTTCGAGTTCTTTCTTCCAATCTTTCATGATAAATTCAAATGCTCGACCTTCCTTGTGAAGTGTGTCTAAGTTCTTAGGTCTATGAGGGAGACTGGGAAAGAGAATGGGCGACAGAAGAGGCGAAAATGGATTTATAGGTTGGTAGGAAAACAGAGATATTGTTGAACAGATAGCCAGTGGTATTATACATGAAATAAATAATAGCGTTTATGCATATGCAAATATATATCTCCAACAATATTGTCAGGCATGGGCTATAAATAGGGTTGTGCGGAGGAGGGTGGATGTGTTGGAAATGAGATGTTTGAGAACATTGTGGTGTGAGGTGATTTGATCGAATAAGTAATAAAAGGATGAGAGAGATGTGTAGTAATAAAAAGTGTGGTTGAGAGAGCAGAAGAGGGTGTATTGAAATAGTTTGGTCATATGGAGAAAATGAGTGAGGAAAGGTCGACAGAGAGGTTATGTGTCAGAGGTGGATGGAACAAGAAGCGGGAGACCAAATTGGAGGAGGAAGGATAGAGTAAAAAAGATTTTGAGCGACCGGGGCCTGAACGTACAGGAGGGTGAGAGGCGTGCAAAGAACAGTGTGAATTGGAACGTTGTGGTATACCGGGGTTGACGTGCTGTCAATGGACTGAACCAGGGTATGTAAAACGTCTGGGGTAAACCATGGAAAGTTCTGTGGGGCCTGGATGTGGATAGGGAGCTGTGGTTTCATAGCGTTACACATGACAGCTAGAGACTGAGTGTGAAGGAATGTGGCCTTTTTTTGTTTTCTGCCGCTACCTCGCTGAAGCAGGGGTAGCGATGCTGTTTCGTGTGGAGCGGGATGGCGTCGGGAATGGGTTGAAGGCAAGCAATTATGAATATGTACATGTGTATATATGTGTGTTTCTGTATGTATATGTTTGTGTATAAGTTTATATGTTTGTGTATGTATATGTACGTGTATGGGCGTTGGTGTATTTATATGTGTATATCAGTGGCTGACTCGTTTCCTGGCGCCACCTCGCTGCCGCGGGAAAATGTGATCAAGTATGATTATATATAATATATATATATATATATATATATATATATATATATATATATATATATATATATATATATATATATAGTATGTATTTCATATGTGACTATATATTTTTGTATAACTGTCTATAATCAATAGACAGGATCTATAATCTGTCTATGTATCATCTTCGCTTCTTTCGTCATTCCTCTCCTTTTCGCACGCTCATGGAGAGAGAAATACATGTCGGTACTTTGATAGATAGACAAAAGAATAGGTAACTATTCAGATAGATATATAAATGTTTAGAGAGAGAGAGAGAAGAGTAAAGACTCAAAGTTCACCAATATCATGCCAAAGACTGTCAACCATTAGCATGACAAAGAAAGAAAATTCTTGCAACTAAAAAGCTATTTTCCTGTGGCCACATTACATCAGGGTCAGGCTGGGGTGAGGGAATGGAGCTGGTTGCCAAGTTATCTTCATTCAAATGGGTGATCGAGACCCGGACGCTGGGAGGACGTGAGTGGCTGGCATATTCCTGCTATGGCAAAGGGTCACCACCATTTGCCTTTTAAGGATAACCACAGGGACTCCAGAGGGTTGGATATCCTTCCTCTTCTCGGAATCCTGCGACTCGACGCTACCCAGAATATCCTTCACCACGAAAGCGTCTTTTTTTCGGTGTGTGTTTCCAGGAATAGATCTTTTGACCATTCCCCAGAGTCTATGAATTTTTGGACTTGTTTTTCTTTTTGAGGGGAGGAAGGTCTTGCAAGGGCAACTTTAGTGTCGCTTTTCTTTTTTTTTTTTTTTTTTTTTTCGATCGTCCGTCCCTTCCACCTCTCCCATAATAAAGAATCAGCCGTTTTCTTAATTCCTCTGAGTATATAAACAAGATCCGTTCCTTGATCGAATCCGTTTATTATTCCCTTGATCCACGTAGAGCCAGACAGCCTCCACCTTCCCTGCAGATCAAGCGTTTCCCGTGTTTGGTCCTTCCTCTATCGGGAAGGTTTCAGACCACAGGTCGAGTACAGTCAAGGGTCTCTTGGTCATGGTCCAGAATCCTTCCCTCTTGTGGATTCTTACAGTATAGCGATGTCTTTCACACAAGTGATCCTGAGATTACGCTGGTCAACTGATTATCATCACACATGGCTTGTGGTGTACCTGATGTAGTTATGGACGCTGATTTCGAAATTGCAACCCGTCTTCTTGTATCATGTTTACATTTCATGAGTGCTTTGGTTAGCGAAAGATAACACTGAACTCGTAGCATTTCGTATGAAAGAAAAATGTCTGTTCAAAGAAAGACGCTCGCATAACTTGTTTCAGGAGAAAGAGTCAGACTCTTGCTTCTCATTTTCTTCGTGGATGGGCCGCTCTATTTTGCAACAGCACTAACGCATTATTCCACTGCTTATCCCAAGAACATGATCCCTCTCCATGGGGCTTTTTCATCGACTCCTGTAAGAGAAATCTGAAAGCGGTGCTGCTCCACTATGGGAACAAGAAACCCTCCGTTCCTGTTGGACATTCAGTGCACATGAAAGAGTGTTATGAGAACATGCAGGCGCTCCTAGATGCCATGAAATACAAAAATTACAACTGGAAAATATATGGGGACATGGCCTCAACGAAGATCATATGAGCCAGGAATTTCGAGTGTCTAGGATAAGCCTCTGGTTGATCCACAAAATGATGTTCTTCCCCCGCTCCACATAAAGCGTGGTCTCATGAGGCAATTTGTGATAAAACTAGTTAAGAAAAACTCGAAGGGATTCGAGTATATGATGGAAAATTTCCAAAGATCACAGAGGCCAAGTTGAAAGAAGGCATCCTCGCTGGTCCGCAGATAAAGGAACTTCTGAAAGACCACAATTTCAGCATCACACATCTTGATGACCTGGAGCTGGAGTCCTGGAACTCTTTCGGTTGCCTACGTGGAAATTTCTTGGGAACCATAAGATCTCCAGATTCTGAAGGCTGCGTGAAAAGAATTCTGAAATCCTACGTTGCTATGGGATGTAGGAGGTCGCTCAAGGTGCATTTCCTCCTGTCACATCTGAACGTTTTTGCGGCGAACCTTGGAGCAGTGTGTGACGAACAAGGGTAGCGCTTCCATCAGGACATCAGCGCCATGGAGCATCGATACCAGGGTTTCTGGAATGAAGGAATACTTCCAGGTTACTGCTTGATGTTGTACAGGGACTAATCTGAGTCAGAGTGCCATAGAAGGTTAAAAGTTCAGCGTTTCTTGCTTGTCCTCCTGGAATAATGAAATTCTGCAGTAAAAATGTTTGAACTGGTACAAATCTTATCATTTTGCCTTCGCCCATGCATCATGTAGCAGCAATTGAATTGAAAAAAATATGTATCCGTAGAAAGAAAATGAGACGTGATGTACTGAAACGGACAAAGAAATCGTAATCGTCGTAAATAGGTCGAGAAAAGTTACACTGCATCTCTGATGAGAGAATAAAGTTCAATTTTGTTGACTAACGTTATCGGACAGTGTATGTGTTTGGGGTCCACACACACTCATATTTCTGGTCTTATAAAGGAGAGTGAACACCAGCGATGACAGGGAATGAGTGTATAGATTACCAGTTGTACTGGCATAAGGCTTCCAACACTTCCCCTGCGAGATGTTGGTTTGTGATTCACAGGAGAGAGTGAAACTCCTTCTGGGGCTCAAACTTTCATAAGCGTTATGGAGCGACGTACATGCCTACCAAAGATTCTTCTTTCAGAGTGAGTTGGTGTAAGAGACTCCAACTATGAAATACAACCTCGCCTAAATGCAAGGTGATGAATATGAGACATCGCGTTTATCTTACACTAACCAATTACAAGAAACTGCTCCAAAAGAAGCTTATTGGTTGATAAGAAAATATATCGTCTTGCACAGAAAATGTCTGGGAAACATAGTTAAGACGTCGATAAAACAATCCATAGAATGTCAACATATACAGAGACAAAATGTTTAGAAACTTACAAACCCAAATTAGTTGTTACACATTGCCAGTTTGGCCTTTAGAATCGGAGAGATGTCAATCCATTCGAGAAACTACGAAAGGTAAGAATGTTTGTATCTTGAGTGTGTGTGTCATTGAGCCACTGTGTGTGTGTGTGTGTGTGTGTGTGTGTGTGTGTGTGTGTGTGTGTTGAGCTGCAGGGAGAGAGCAGCAGCTATGCCAACTTTGGAGCTGAAAAAGGTGACACAAGCTAAAAGTCTTGAAGTGTCTGAACGTCTTTCGCGGTGTCAGTATTGATCAGGTCTCGGAGGATTATAAAGATTGAGCCTGAGGGATCAGTGGAAGGTCATCCAACAACGAATCAGAGGAGTGGATGGACCAAGCACAGTCGGGGAACAGTGAACATTGTTATGAACGAAAATAAAGGAATTTATGACGGTAGAGAAATGTTAAGTGATGGGGTTTTAAGGATCTTAGAGATTCTAGTAATGCATTTGGAAGTAACCACTTTACACATTGCCGTTGGTAATTCAAGGGTGGGCCGTTTTGATAGCTATTTTTTTCCCTACACCTCGAAACTTTGGAATACTAACTTCACTGTCTTTTCCCAATAACTATATCTTGGCACGTTTTAAAAGACGAGGTTTTTCATTTCATCCAAAATTTGTAGATATTTTCCCTTGTCTCTTCTTTTTCCATCTCCTACTCCTTTATATATTTCAATTAAGTCCCTACCTTGATGTGGACGTTTGTTCATGAGTGTAGCTACCCACGTGAAAAAAAGCATATAAATGTATCCGTTTTCTAGCTTTTAATACTCCCTGATCGTTCAATATCCGTACCCAATTTACTTCCACCTCCTGCCCATCCATTTGTCCCAACTTCTCTCATGCACCTCGCTCTTTCATTCGTAAATTTACTCGTAGCTTCTCTCCCTCACTCATCACCCTCCTCTATCCATCATCTCCGGGTGAGTTTTCTCATCCTCATCTCCTTTATCCATCATCTCCGGGTGAGTTTTCTCATCTCCTTTATCAAGTTCTCACATTCATCTCCCATTTACGCTCGAAGACTTTGGTGATATCTCAGAGTCGTATGGCGTTAAGCTTCTTAAACCTCCGGATTTACAGGACATTATTCTAATTTAGCAAGTTTGATAATGCCATGGCATCCTGCAGCAGGATATATATATATATATATATATATATATATATATATATATATATATATATATATGAGAGTAGATGTTACTAGACTCCGCCGCTTGAGGTTACACTGTAAGTGGCAAGTTACCTTTGGTGAAGTTGTATCACAGTCAGTTGACAGAAGAGTACAGTTTCGTTAAAGAATTTCTCGCTTTGAAGGATTCCCTCCTGTCCCTGCTACCGAGTGTAGCGTACGCTTGGAGTTGCAGGAGCTCCTGAAAAAGTTGTGCTGGGTTAACACGAAAACACTCTTTAAAGGGATGATGATACCATTACTTACGTACCCTCCAACTGAATACAGTATGTGGATAAAATGAAGATGGGAAGAGGGGAGAAACATTTGGTATGCTTGGGGAGAGGAACATGGATGTTCTGGCTCTGAATGAAACAAGATTCAACGGTAAAGGGGAATAATAATTTCGGAATGTCACTGGGGCTTAAGTTAGGGGTTGGTGAGGGAGCGAGAGCTAAGGAAGGGGTAGCACTTCTCCTGAAGCAAGGGTTGTGGAATTGTGTAAAAGAGTGTAAAGAAGTGAGCTTCAGACTGATGCGGATGAAAATAAAACCAGATCACGAGAAGTGCTTATGGACCTGGAAGCGAGAGGCTTGAGGAAGAAAGGCGAGTGTTTTAGGAGATAGTGAAGGGTTGGCAGTTTTGAAGTAGATCCTGTTATTAGTGATGGCGGATTTGAATGCGAGAGTGGGTAATGTGGCAGTTGAGGGTATGATTGAAGGGCATGGGTACCCAGTGATATGAATGAAAATGAATAGTTTTGAGTTGTCTTGAAAAGGGACTCTTGACTGGGAATGTCTGGATAAAAAAGACGGACATATCAGTATACATGGATGAGTTAGGGTAACGAAAAACTGGTCGTGAAGGATCATGTGCTAACTGATAGGCGTGCGGTGAAGAGACTTTTGGATGTGATGAGAGGGGCAGGTGGTGGAGTGTCTGATCACTATCTGGTGGAGTTGAAGATAAAAATCTGTGAAGGCTTTTGGAAAAGAAATAATGATATGGGTGGCAAGAGGATAGTAAAAGTAAGTAAGCCTGGTAAAGAGGTTTATGTGGAGAGACGCCAGGAGGAACTAAGTGAAGTAAATGAAGTAAATGAAGCTTAGTACATTGGTGTCAGTGCGTTAAGGCAAGGGGGACTAAAGCAAATGTTCAGATTACGGAGGTATATTTTCAAAAGTGTACCTAGCAAGCTTTATGGGAGAGTGGTGATTGAAAGAGTAATAGCATGCGCAAGACGTCAGATTAGGGAGGAACAGTGTGGCTTCAGGAGTGGTAGATGTATTGATTAGGAAGAAAGTGCGCGAGAAATACATAAACAGGGGAAATTGTATGTGGCGTTTATGTATCTCCAGAAAGCTTATGATAAGGAACAGAGAGGCTCTGTGGATGGTGTTACGAATATAAGGTGGAGGAGGAAAGCTGCTAGAGATAGTGAAGTTTTTTATCAAGAGAGTTAAGTGTGTGTCCAGGTAGTGAGGGCATGCAGTCTACTGGGATAGAAATGCTTGTGAGGTGAGGCTCTTGTTTGCTGATGACACGGCGCTGATAACAGACGAGTGAGGAACTGCATGAGTTGGTTCCTGAGTTTTGGAGAGTTAGTGAAAGAAGGTGAGAGTAAATGTGAATGAAAGCAAGGTCATGCGATCAACAGTGGAGAGAGACGGGTTATTCAAGGTGTAAGTCTGAATGGAGAAAGTGATGTGTTATGGATAACTAGGACTGGACTTGGCAAAGAATGATATGGGAGGTGCAGTGAGGCATAGGGTGGATAAGGTGACAAAGATCCTCGGAATACAGAGAAATACATGGAGAGGTCACTATCTGGGAGGGTGAAGGTTGAAAGGTATGGCGGTCCCGTCAGTGTTGTGTGGATGCGAGGCATGGGCTTTAAATGAGAATATATGTCAAATGGTGAATGTGCTGGAGATGAAATTTGAGGACAGTGCGCGGAAGGTTGGTCGAGTAAGTAATTGAAGGATAAGAGAAGTGTGGTTGAGATGATGAAGGTGGGCTGAAATAGTATGGACATATAGAGAGAGTGAGTGATGACTGGTGACAAAGAAGATTTATGAGTCAGAATTGAAGGAGACAAAGGAAAAAGGGAAGACCGAAATGAAGAAGGTAGGATGGCGTGGCAGAGACTCTGAATGCTCTGAGCCCGAACGTAGAGGAGGAAGGGTGTAAGGCTTGCGCGGGATAGTGATCTAGAACGATTTGGTATACAGGGGGCGACGTGCCGTCAATGGACTGAACATGAAGCAGTCTGGAGAAACCATAGTTAGGTCTGTGTGGCATAGTTGATAGAGGCCTGTGGTTTCGGTGCATTACGCATGACAGGGAATGTATGTGAATGATTTGGGCCATTTCTTTGTCTATTTCTGGTGCTACCTCACCGATGCGAGAAACGGCAAAATAAACATTAAGAATCATACTATTTCTGTATCACTGGGAGAGTTTGACACTCGTGTATGTTTGTAAGTGTGTGTAACTGAGTGCGTGTTCATACCTTCAATGTTCAATTCCCTTCCAGAATCAAAATGAGCTGGCAAGACATTTGAAAAGTATTAGACAGTAAGAGAATGAATGGCTCCAGTAAAGAAGTAATTCATGACCAACGCTCATCACAATGTCCTTTTGATCCCTCCCGCCCTATAAGAGAGTGAGTTCCAAGATTCAGACTTAACAAGGCTAATCTGTATCTACCATACGTCAACTTAAGACTAATCTGTATCTTCATACGTCACACTAGACTATACCCTACGTCACACTAGACTGTATCTACGTGCGTTGAGCTAGACTTTCTTAAGTGTACAAAGAAAATGGCATATCAAAAAACATTTCATCCTTGACTCCTTACGACAGGTACGTCTTGTCTCGCTGGGCTCCCCCCACCCAACACGCACACACCAACAAACTGTTTTCCTCCTTGACCCAGCCAGCTTGGTGCCTGTGGCCTGATCGCCTTTAAACTGAGGCCTTTTGTGAAATATTTAATTTAGTCCCTGAAGCAGAGAGCCCCGTGGGTGGGCGGGTGGGTTTTCCCCGCAGCAGAGGACCCTGTGGGTGGGTGGGTTGGTAGGTGTGTATACGTGCAATGAAGCCTCGTGATGGCGTAGGTGGCTGGGTTCTCCTGAAGCAGGAAGCCCCGTCGATAGGTGAGTTTCCCTTCTATGCAGCGGAGAGCCTCGTCGGTGGTGGGCTGTCTGCAGCAGGCGATCTAGTGGGTGGCTTCCTCTGCGGCAGGGAGCCTCATGCGTAGTTTTCCCTGCAGCAGGAAGACTCGCAGGGGGCTTCTCCAGCAGCAGGGAGCCCCGTGGGTGTATGCATGCCCTACAACAAGGAATCCTGTAGGTAGCTTCTCTTTGCAGCAGAGAGTCCAGTGAGTGGATGCCTTCCCCTGCAGCAGGGAGTCCCGTGGCTGGGTGCTTCCCCGGCAGGAGAATGAGTTCCTTAGGTTCGTGGGTGATAAACATCAACCGAACGCTACGTAATCGTCGCATTTTTCTCCGAAGTCGAGCTCGAATTGCTCCTGGGCTCTCCGATGTACGTCTCACAAATGTTAATGTAGGTCTTCCGTTACTTCCAGGCACCAGACATCATCTTATCTTTTCTATAAGTTTCCACAACCATTTTCACCCTGAAGATAGTGTGTATATATATATATATATATATATATATATATATATATATATATATATATATATATTTATATCTTTATTATACTTTGTCGCTGTCTCCCGCGTTTGCGAGGTAGCGCAAGGAAACAGACGAAAGAAATGGCCCAACCCCCCCCCCCATACACATGTATATACATACGTCCACACACGCAAATATACATACCTACACAGCTTTCCATGGTTTACCCCAGACGCTTCACATGCCTTGATTCAATCCACTGACAGCACGTCAACCCCGGTATACCACATCGCTCCAATTCACTCTATTCCTTGCCCTCCTTTCACCCTCCTGCATGTTCAGGCCCCGATCACACAAAATCTTTTTCACTCCATCTTTCCACCTCCAATTTGGTCTCCCTCTTCTCCTCGTTCCCTCCACCTCCGACACATATATCCTCTTGGTCAATCTTTCCTCACTCATTCTCTCCATGTGCCCAAACCACTTCAAAACACCCTCTTCTGCTCTCTCAACCACGCTCTTTTTATTTCCACACATCTCTCTTACCCTTACGTTACTCACTCGATCAAACCACCTCACACCACACATTGTCCTCAAACATCTCATTTCCAGCACGTCCATCCTCCTGCGCACAACTCTATCCATAGCCCACGCCTCGCAACCATACAACATTGTTGGAACCACTATTCCTTCAAACATACCCATTTTTGCTTTCCGAGATAATGTTCTCGACTTCCACACATTCTTCAAGGCCCCCAGAATTTTCACCCCCTCCCCCACCCTATGATCCACTTCCGCTTCCATGTTTCCATCCGCTGCCAGATCCACTCCCAGATATCTAAAACACTTCACTTCCTCAAGTTTTTCTCCATTCAAACTCACCTCCCAATTGACTTGACCCTCAACCCTACTGTACCTAATAACCTTGCTCTTATTCACATTTACTCTTAACTTTCTTCTTCCACACACTTTACCAAACTCAGTCACCAGCTTCTGCAGTTTCTCACATGAATCAGCCACCAGCGCTGTATCATCAGCGAACAACAACTGACTCAATTCCCAAGCTCTCTCATCCCCAACAGACTTCATACTTGCCCCTCTTTCCAAAACTCTTGCATTTACCTCCCTAACAACCCCATCCATAAACAAATTAAACAACCATGGAGACATCACACACCCCTGCCGCAAACCTACATTCACTGAGAACCAATCACTTTCCTCTTTTCCTACACGTACACATGCCTTACATCCTCGATAAAAACTTTTCACTGCTTCTAACAACTTTCCTCCTACACCATATATTCTTAATACCTTCCACATATATATATATATATATATATATATATATATATATATATATATATATATATATATATATATATATATACATACATGAAGGGCCATACACGCATATATACGGGTACATATGCATACATGCATATTTACATTCATACTTGTTTTCCTTTATCCATTCTCGACGCCACTCCGCCCCAAAAGAAACAGCATCGCTACCCCCTGCTTCAGCGAGGTAGCGCCAGGAAAAGACAAAGAAGGCCACATTCATTCACACTTAGTCTCTAGCTGTCATATGTAATGCACTGAAACCACAACTCCCTATCCACATCCAGGCTCCAGAGAGATCTCCATGATTTACCCCAGACGTTTCACATGCCCTGGCTCAGTCCAATGACAGCACATCGACCCCGGTATACCACATCGCTCCAATTTACTCTATTCCTTGCACGCCTTTCACCCTCCTGTATATTCAGCCCCCGATCGCTCAAAATCTTTTTCACTCCATCCTTCCACCTCCAATTTGGTCTCCCACTTCTCGTTCCCTCCACCTCTGATACATATATCCTCTTTGTCAGTCTTTCCTCACTCATTCTCTCCATGTGACCAAACCATTGCAACACACCCTCCTCTGCTCTCTCAACCACACACTTTTTATCTCCACATATCTTTCTTAACCTTTCATTACTTGATCTAACCACCTCACATTACATAATGTGCTCAAGCATTTCATTGCCAACACATCCACCCTCTTATTCACGTTATTCACATTTGCACTCAACTTTCTCCTTTCACATTTTTCCAAACTCGGACACACACACACACACACACACACACACACACACACACACACACACACACACACACACACACACACACACACACACACACTTCATTAATCAAGGCATATGGCGTGCACAGGATAAAGCCAAGTGCAGCGATGTGGTATACAGGGGGCCATAAACTGTCAATAGACTGAAACGGCCGCGGGAAAACACAGAAATATTAGAGAATCCTGGATGACAACTAGAGAATGGATGTGAGCAGATGAGACTATATTTACGTGTGTTCCTGGCGGTATTTATCTAGATTTGTATATGGCACACAAATATGAAAAAGAAATAAGTTCATCAAGTTATCCTGGATCTCTGGATCCTGTTTCGTGTTCGTTATCAGTCTGATCTCCAGGGACGCCCTCCAGGGACGCCCTCCAGGGATACCCAAGCGGCCATCCTTCCTCTAGAGGGAGAATCCCTAGGAGGATACCCTTACAGTCTCCCCCCCCCCCCCCCCCCGAGGGATCCTCCTATCGCGCATAATTTCATTAAACCTACGTTGATAGGATCTACCCGACACCTCCCCCCACCCCACACACCCCCGCTAAATTACGCACTGGAAGGCCCAGATTTAGATGTTTTTCTTTTTCGATGTTTTCTTCTGTACTTCCACCTTTGCTTCATCTCCCTCTCGAACTCCCTTGAAGGGTCATAATCATCCTTAGACCCAGACGGCTCATCCTTTATAGTGCTCTCCTCTTCTCCCTTTTCCAGTTCCAGCAATTCGCATCCTCAGCGGAGCGTGTTCCAAAGGATGCTTTATCTCCTCGTCCCTCAACCTCACTAGAGTACTCCAACTCCTGTCAATATCTAGACGTTCCCTCATCCTCTCTCCTCCTTCGTAACAGGTTTCCTTCATCTTCATATCCCCAGCTTCATCTCTCTTGTCCTTTACAGGATACTCTCCCATCCTTGCCCCACTTCAGCAGGACCATCTCTCCAGAAATGTCACTCTACCCATCACCTCCACATCAATAGGGCCATCTGCCCACCATTGATATTCCCTCGAGAGAACCATATAGTATCTCCTCTCTCTCTCTCTCTCTCTCTCTCTCTCTCTCTCTCTCTCTCTCTCTCTCTCTCTCTCTCTCGCTCCCTCCCTCCCTAAACCCCACTCAAACGGGGCCATTTCTCTATGAATATTTCTCTACTCTTTTTCCATATCATAAGACCATCTCCCGCGGACTACCATCACCTTTGACCCCACATCAGCAGGGTCGTGTCACCAGGACCGTCTCCTCCGTCTCATGACTCTTTATCAGTTTTGCCATCTCTCCAGGGCTCTGTCACCATTCTTACTCCCTCCCACCTCAAGAGAGTCATCTCTCCAGCGTTGTCTCTCAACCCTTAGCCCCACTTCAAGAAGAGAGACTCTATCCTTGACATCGTTTCAATAGAGCTATCTCACCAAGACTATCTCTCAATCTTTGACAGGGCAGTCTCCCCACCTCTTGGCCTCACTTCAGCCTGGCTCTCTCTCTGTTTTAGTCTTTTGTTTCCAAATCCCACGTCATCATTCACCCGGTCTCATCACCATCTCTCAGCACTGCCCACTCGAACAGGACATACACAAGTGTTCCTTCTACCATGTCTCTCTCGTCCTCTCTCTGTTCAACCATTATTCCTCTTCTTTCCTCTCCCCAACCATTAATCCTTCCCTCTTCTTCACTCTCCCCAGTCATTAATCCTCCGATCCTCTTTTTCTCTCCCCACCCAGTAATCCTCCCCTTCTCTTCCATCCTCTCCCCACCCAGTAATCATCCCCCTTCCCTTCTTTCCTCTCCCCACTCAGTGATCCTCCCCTTTCCGTCCTCTCCCCACCCAGTAATGTACCCTCCCAACATCCTCCAGGGTGACGCTGAGCAACATCCTCCAGACATCAACAGACTAATGTAACACAGGGAAGCTGACCTTGATGTTTGTTCATATGGTGTAGGGCTTTCCCTTGTATACAAAGGTTGGAGATTTCTTGATGAAACCAGGAATTATTAAAACATTACATACACACACACACACACACACACACGCGGGCCAGATCACTCAGGAGGGTGAAAGGCGTGCATGGGATAGAGCGATGTGGTAAACGGGATAGGTCATTGGATGGATAGACAGACAGACCGATTGAAAGTTAGATACATAGACAAATAAAGAAATAGGTATATTCTCTCTCAAGTATTTAACTACCTTCATGAGTAAAGTTGATTCAGTCAACTACTGGTGCGAATATCATTCACAAGTCAGAGTGATTAAAGGTCTCATTATCCCGAATTGGTCTTGTAAAACGACCAAGAAAAAGTTTCATTAAATTAACGTTTATCGCCAGACTTTCAGAAACTTTTCAAGAACGTCCGGGAGCTTTTGGGTAAAAGCAGTGTGTAATGTTCACACGTGACTGAGGAATTTAAGAGTGCATGAAGAACTGAAGTGTAAGTTAAGTCTTTAGGAATGATCTAATCAAACCTGACATAAGCGACCATTTTGTACCTAATGATACTAATAACTAGCAGTAGTGCTAGTTTAACTACCTTTTTGTTTTCGGTTTAAAACTTTTCAATTAGCTTTAACTTATATATAGCAGATCACTATCACATTGATATTCATATTAGTATCTGTATATAGTGACGTTGACATCAATAACGATAGTATGCAGTTTCGTGAGGATCTTCAAAGCGGTTAGCGTTCGTGACCGTGACGCATTCACGGGCCGGCCAAGGTCGAGCGCATAGGCTCGAATTCTGGCTCCGGCAGTCGGTCACTAGTCAGTCCAGGTGTTCATCTAAACCAACAGGTTGGTTGATTAAATAGGTACGTGGCTCACGTCAGAATATATATATATATATATATATATATATATATATATATATATATATATATATATATATATATATATATATAATAATGCGACGAACTTGATCAGGGACTTAGTTACTTGTTCCTGCCGTCTCATCCACTGCCTCGGAATACTCATCTTCATTCCACAAACACTTTACAGATCGTATTCTTCAATACATATATATTCATTATGCAAGCCTCTTTTAATTCATGTCATCCTATCATTTAAATGTTCCGTTTTTTTTTTTTTTTTGTTTCTTCATCGACTTGAGTGTGTTGTTAATTTTCTAAAAGAAGGAACAGAGAAGGCGGCCAAGTGAGGATATTCCCTCGAAGGATCAGTCCTCTTGTTTTAACGCTACCTCGGTAACGCGAGAAATGGCGAGACTGTACGAGAAAAAAATTAATCTCATAAAAAGATAAAAACTCGTGTTGCTGTGCATGTCAGGCCACTCGGCCCCACAGTTCTATGGACGTATAAATCTATGTTGTCATTAGTTTTCATTGGTATTTGCCAGTCTGAACGAGACACCATATATCTTCTCTCCTACGCACGTAATAGGACAAATATATATATATATATATATATATATATATATATATATATATATATATATATATATATATATATATATATTTGAACTTCGAAAACTCCAGTGTTATACATATATATATTACTTTAATGACGTAGATTCTTTTTTGTTGCTGCACAGGATCAGTAAATATTGGGGTCTCAAATTTTCCTCTTGCTATCATTTCACACCGAAATATTACTGGAATATCGTTCTCTACGGAAGGACTGATATTCTGGCTGTAAGATATATATTTTGATCTTCGCAAAGGGCGATTTCTTTTACTGGGCTCCTGCAGGAAGACCTCTATCGCCATAACACGTGCAAAAATCTTTTTAAGGCTTCACTGTAAATCTTGAGGCTGGGGTTAAGGAGAAGTTAGTGGTGCTTGGTAATACTGGGTAAAAATATCCCACGTTCATCCTGTTAAGATACAGTCGATAGGCAACAGTCCTCTGCTGAGAATGTCATTACATGGCTCACTTCTTGGTAGTCCTTTGTATTACCAAATATATATATATATATATATATATATATATATATATATATATATATATATATATATATATATATATATATATATATATATTATTGGTTGAATGGTTAGTTACGATTATATATGGATCATGGTGAGGTGTTTGAGGATCGGCAGAACGCACGTCTGTGCCTCTGTATAAATGTAAGGGGGATAAAGATGAGTGTTCAGACTACAGAGGCATAAATCTGTTGAGTGTATCTGGTGAGTTATAAGGGAAAGTATTGAGTGGATGTGGGCATGTACAGAGCACCAGACTGGGGAAGAGCAGTGTGGATTTAGAGGCTGTAGAGGATCAGGTGTTTTCCTTGAAGAATGTCTGTGGGAAATACTTAGAAAAATATTTATTTGTATGCTGCATTAATGACTTCAAGGAAGCTTATAATAGGGGCAATGAAATGCCTTTTGGAAAGTCTTAAGAGTATATGGTGCGGGAGGAAAGCTGCTAGAAGCAGAATCTTTTTTTTTCGTCAAGGCTGTAATGTGTGCGTTCAAATAGGAAGAGAGGAGGGTGAATGGTTCTAAGTGAAGGTTGATTTGCGGCAGGGGTGCTCGATGTCACAATGGCCGTTTTATTTGTGTATGGTTTGGGTGGTTAGATGGGAAAATACAAGAGTCTAGGAGGGAGGGGCAAGTATGCAGTCTGTAGGGGATGTGAGGGCCTGGAAAGTGAATCAGTTGTTTGCTGATGACGCGGCACTGGTGGCTGATTCGTGTGAGGAACTGCAGAAGTTGGTGACTGATTTTCGCAGTACGTTAAAGGAGAAAAAAAAAAGTAAATGTGAATAAATGAAAAGTGATTAGATTTAGCAAGGTAGAAGTACGGATTAACTGAGGTGTGAGTTTGAATGGAGAGATTTGGAGTGAGTGAAATGTTTTAGATATATGGGAATACAGGTAGCGGTAATCGGAACCATTGAAACGAGAGAAAGTCGGATGATGGGTGAGGATGAAGGTTCTCAGAGCACTGAAGAATGTGTGGAATTTGAGGTCGTTATCTGGATGGGCGAAAATGAGTGCGTTTGAAGATATGGTCCTTCCAACAATATCTGGTTGTGAAGCATCGGCTGTATGGATGAGAGTGAAGAAAAGGGATGTCTTGGAAATGAGATTTTTGAGCACAATATCTCTTTTGATGCGGTTTAATCGAGAAAGTGATAGAAGGGTAGGAGATAGGCATGGTAATGAAAAGTGAAGTTGGGAGAGTTGAAGAGGGTGTGCTGAATTGGTTTGAATATAGGGAGAGAATGAGAGGAAACGTTGACAAAGAGGATATACGTGTCAGAGATGGAGCGAACGAGAAGTGGGAGACAAAATTGGAGGTGGAAGGATGGAGTGAGAAGGATTTTAAGTGATATGAGTCTGAACATGCAGGAGAGTGAAAAGCGTGCAAGGTAAACAGGGGTCGACGTGCTGTCTGCGGGCTGAACCAGGGCATGTGAAACGTCTGGGGTAAACAATGGAAAAGGTCTGTAGGACCTGAATGTGGATAGAAAGCTGTGGTTTCGGTGCATTACACATGACAAATAGAGACTGAGTGTGAACGAATGTGGCCTTTTTTGTCTTTTTTCCTGGCGCTACCTCGCTGACGCAGGGGGTGGCGATGCTGTTTCCTGTGGGGCGGGGTGGCGCCGGGAATGGATGAAGGCAAGCAAGTATGAGTATGTACAAGTGTATATGTCTATATGTCTGTATATATGTGTTTGTGTATATATTGACTTGTATATGTATACATTTATGCGTGTATGTATATATGTGTGTATATGAGAGGATGGGTCTTTCTTCGTCTGTTTTCTGGCGCCACCTCGCTGATGCGGGAAACTGCAATCAAGTATAGTAGATTATATATATATATATATATATATATATATATATATATATATATATATATATATATATATATATATATACATATATATGATGTGTGTGTGTGTTCTGATCTTGGAGACAAGATCATAAACCAGACGTCTCCTCTTTACCCACTACTGTACGTGAAGGAAGACGCGTCTCTGAACTTTGCATCAATTTATCTAAATGGTGGTGCTGGAGGAGGTGTGTGTGGTGGAGATCATGTTGTGGGCGAGATGATAATATTGCTGGTGTCTTGATGTTGTGGTGGTGTGTGGTAATGTTGCAGAGGCGTTCGTGAATTTTCTAATGTGGTGGTAATGTTGTATATGTGTAGGAGTGGTGTTGTAGTAATTGATATGGTCGTGATGTTCTTGGTGTGGTCGTGATGTTCTTGGTGTGTTATAGTGATGTTGCTACTAGTATGTTGATGTTGCAAGTGTAGTGTTGTTCACGCTAATGTGATGATGATGTAGGTGCAACGGTGATGTTGATGTTGTGGTGATAATGTTGATCATATGATATTGAAGTTGCAGGTCTGGGGATTAAGTTGCAGATGTTGTGGTGATGTTGCTAGTGTGATGGTGATGTAGCTGCAAGTGGCAATGTTGCCGGTGTTTCAGTGTTGCAAAGATGGTGGTAATGCAGCAGGCGCTGCCGCTTGTGTGGTGATGCTCTTAAGTGTAAGGGTGAAAACCCAGGTGTTGTGATGTTGGAATATTGATTTTTCAAATACGATGAAAATATTCTCGGTGGTGTTGGAGATGGTGGTGGTGTGTTGGTGATTCCTCACCTCCGTTTTCCATTGCTTTTTTCTCTCTCCAGCCTTTCTAAGAGCCACTTAACACTTATCCCTAAGTCTTCTTGTTATGGATCAAGTCGCAACTATTACATCATGGAACTTTCCCTCGTGAAATTCTTTTCTATGGAGAACCAACTTTAAAGTTTTTGCTTTGGTTGTTTGTATGTGCTTGACAACAAATTTTACCGAGGCTGGACAGACTGGCTGGTCTATTTGTCCTTAGTTTACCCAGGAATAAGGTACTCGGCTGGCTAATTGGCTCGTGACACTATCTCTCAAAGAAAAATACATATTACATATTATTTAGTTTGCTAGTAGATTATCTGGCCGAATTAATCACTTTGTTCATGGTTGATTAGTCTTCTGATTTATTCACATAAAGAATTACTTGAGGTTATTGTTTACTTAAATTGGTTAGACTCGAGGGCAGTGGATTTGAACTTTCTGTCCTCACCCTCACTGCTGTTGTACTCCTCTGTCTCCTACAGTAACATGAATCAAGCAGGAGATGTCATTGAAACTGTCCCTCCTCCTTGCTTATACAGGATAGGCCTGGAAAACTGGTGCCCCTCCTGGGGAAGCTGGTACACCCCTATGGAGAACCTGGAGCCCCTCCTGAGGAAGGTACAGCCTCTCCTAAGGAAGCTGCATAATATGTTCAGTTTTGGTCGCCCTGCTTGGAGAAAGACAGACACATTGGAGAGAGTACATGGGCGAGTTGCCAAGATGGTGCTCAGCCTAAGCAAGAATATCGTGCTATAGTCAACTAAATGAATGAAATGTATTTAGCTTAGGAAAGAGAAGGTTGAGAGGTGATCTAATACAAGTATTCAGAATCATTAATGACTTCCATAATCTTGATCTACTTAAGGATAGACTTGTCTGATTTCATTCGTAGTGATGGATACAAACTCGTGGGCAAACGTTTTACCTCGAATGAGGCGAAGTACTTATACATACAGGTCTGCCTCTTTCAAAGAAATCTGTCTTTCTACTCCAGCTACGGTAATCCATAAGTTCCAGTTCTCTCCACTATCACTAACAGCCTCGTTCGGACTCGGTGATCTCGTACTCTCTAAATTCAGTTGTATTGACTTGTATTGAGATGTTGTAGATGTGATAGTAGTGTTGCTGGTGTTGTGGTCATGTTGTAGATGTGGTGATGGTCCTGCTAGAAGATGGTGATGCTGAGTGTGTGGTGATGGTGATGTTGTCGTGGTGGTGTTGGTAATACAAAGGGAAACAAAAAACAGATGCAGCCATCAAGTTGCACATGTGTTGCTGATGTTGCCAAGCCTGCAACACTCCTGACACACACTGGCCGCACCTGTTGCTCCCCAGACCGTGCAACAGCTGCCAACAATGACGCCTAAAACGCTTCTCTGGAGGACACAGTGTGTCCCACCAACTTCCTGATGAATATTTTTGAATCTCTTGTGTATTCTCATAGCTGGAATTTGCATACGAGATATTGATCATGGTAATGATTATTTTGCACAAAGCCTACGAGGGGAAAGTAATCAGTGTTTGGGGTAATTTCCTTTTCTCTGTCATGGCAGTAGATGGCAGGCAGCCACTGCCCAGGGAGAGGGTATGTTACCAGTACTACCACCGCCTGGGTGTCTGGAGGGTTGGTAGTGACGTGTGCGCAGTGAACCAGCACTTCAGTGGCTATCAAGTGTCACTCCCTCGGCCCAGGGAGCTGTCTTTTCTTTGTCACACGTATTCTGCTAACGTTCATCCTTTATACATACGATCCGTCCATCTCGCGCATAACACTGAACAACACGGAACTAGCTCGGCTCGTTCTTTGCAACTCTAGATTTTCTTGCGGTGAGCGCTACGAGCTAGACTGGCCTTTTTAGCAAACTTCCATCGGAAGCTGAATTGCGTAAGTGTGTGTGTATGTGTGTGTAGGTAGGTCATATGTATAGACGTGACAAACATACATGTAGGTCATGTTCGTCTGTGTAACATGTTACAGACAAACATATAGGTCGAATCCATATGTACCAGACCTACATACAGTTCACATGTCCACAAGAACAGATGTTCATATAGTTCATATGTCGCTACCTAACTCCAGTATGTACTATCGGTTTATATAACATCCCAAAGGGAATAGAAGGGGAAAAGAAGAGAATTTTACAGACAGGGGTTCCGTTAATTTTTCGTTCCACTTTCCTGTATCCGGCTCAGTTTCCGGATAGGAACGTGATACACGAGTGAGGTGAAAAGATATATACATAAACTTTTCAGATCCCTTAGATTAATCTGGGCACTTTTGCCTTCGAATTCAGTCTCTCTTTCCCCACCAGAATACCGCCATTTCTACCCCCTAGATCCCATATCTTCTCCCTGCTATTGACCATATCGAATGGAGTCTTATTATTACTCTTGATCGAGAGTATGATAGCAGTCTGGATGAATGGAGTATTGATTATTGGGTCTATAGAATTAATTATACGAAGGATCAGTCGTAGTCTGGGTGGGGGTGAGGTATGTTTGATTTACAGCGACTCGAAACGACCAGATCCAATGTGAGGCTGAGTATTGTGAGTGGATGTGTGCATGTTTAGGTTGAGAAACCTGCTTCCGAAACTATATGAAAATGAAAAGAAACCAAGTTAGATTCTAAATAGGAATAATAAAGGAGGTGGAATTCGATGTCTGATAAAGCCACGAGAGAGAGCTAAGGGGAAGAAAGAGAGAGGGAAGGAGAGAACACACAGAGAGAGAAGTAAGAGTTGCATGAGATACACAGACCCGAGGTCCACGCCCACCTGGTGGTCTGGTCTGAACACCACTGGGGAAAAAAATATGCTGTCGTCTTGAAAGCAACAGAAGAAACGGCTAGCAAAGAAAGAAAGAGAGAGAGAGAGAGAGAGAGAGAGAGAGAGAGAGAGAGAGAGAGAGAGAGAGAGAGCCCATCTTTTGGCCACGGGTCTTGGGAACTGTTTACTTCCGGATCTTCGCGAACGAACCTTATCCAGACAATCCGAATATAAAACTGCCAACCGCTTATATGAGGCCATATATTTCCTTTATTATTTACGTTGGACCTCCTGAATAAAGAGATCCCGTATTTTGGATTATATAAAGCGAAAGAAAGACTTCTTTATGTAACGGATCAGAGACATATAATGCTAGTGTGATACATGGATGAAAATTTCATCTGTACTACCCCACAAATATTGGGACTTCCTCCTTCTATACTGCCTTCGTGTATACCATCCCAAAACATCGTAGACCTCCTCCTTCTTCACTATATCAGATCATAAAAAACTATGTTCATCTACACTGCACGTAGAACATCGGGAACCTAATCCATCTGGATTCAAATCGGAAACATTTTCCATTTATATGACCTTAAAAATCAGTTCCCCTCCATCTCTATCCCCTCCAGGACGTCAGGAATCATTCTATATACACTACGCACTTGATATGTGCTTCACCTTACTGTCGATCATTGACCGACCATAGATTGATTCATTCTAAGTAATTCACAAAATCGCTGAATTTTCTATAAATTTCCGAACAAAAATGTGGTTACGTATAATAACAAGATAGGTGTAACTGGAACAGGTCCAGGATTTCATTAACAATGTATCCCACACACAACACACAGAAGTACACACTCACATAAAAACAAAAACACGTATATCACAAACGGGCAGTATATATATATATATATATATATATATATATATATATATATATATATATATATATATATATATATACACACACACATATATTCACTCCATAACAGTTCTGAAGCGAACACCCAAATTCTGGCTCGAATATTCGGCGAATATCCTGATACTGGGTCTCTGACTATGAAACACCCACCGAAGATCTAGAGTTCTATGTAAAATGAATAGAAATGTATTAATGAATAGTGGTCCGGAAACATCGTTGATAAAGACATTCATTTATTCATTTATTCAATATCATTCATGCAACTTTCCTTTCAAAATGCTACAGAGGGATTTACATATCAAACTGCAATATTCTTTACATAAAGGAAGGGAAAATTTGCACATATACCGAAAAATTTTTACCTGGATTTCGAGTAGAACACTTACTTGACCCGGAATTATTTCCCCTGACCAGTAGAGGTGTGTGTGTGTGTGTGTGTGTGTGTGTGTGTGTGTGTGTGTGTGACATAGTTACATATATACACAGCCCACATAGACCCAAGGCCCAAACGTTGTGGTTTGGCCTCAATGCTGACAGAGAGAGAGAGAGAGAGAGAGAGAGAGAGAGAGAGAGAGAGAGAGAGAGAGAGAGAGAGAGAGAGAGAATGGGAGGAAACAGCCAACAGAAAAGGTGAATATGATGAAAAGAATGAAGAAAACGGAGCCAGGGGAGACTCTTCTAATGACCCGACGTTGGATAAGACGACTTAGTCTCAGGTCCTGACGGATTAGGGACGCTTTTTTGCCGTCATCTGTGTGAAGTGACAGCTGAAATTTAGTTCTGCTTGTTGAGGGAAATCTTTCACGCTAATAGATTTAACTTATGAGAGAGAGAGAGAGAGAGAGAGAGAGAGAGAGAGAGAGAGAGAGAGAGAGAGAGAGAGAGAGAGAGAGTGTGTGTATGTGCGTGTGCATATAATTGTTTTTGTAATTACGAAATTGAGTATGAGACACGTGGGGCCCCATCTCTTGAATATTCCCTACTATCATACAACTTCATGAATCTATGTATGGTGTCTGCATTAAACATGTCTCCAAGTCTTTATAATCCATTCTTTCACATTCTTATACTGCAAATACTTCACATCTTTAATTAGATGCTTCATTTCATGTTATGTCCTCTGGTTGGTCTATCCCAACATCTGCCTACATCATCGATTTGCTTTAGGAACTAAACGTTGTGATCAGGTCACCCATTATTCTTCTCTCCTCTAAGGCTGGCAAAATTAGCGTCTATAGCCTTTCCCTGAGACTTAGCTTTCTTAATTCTGGTACCGTCTTTCTTCCTCTCCTCTGGACCTTCTCTGTTAACTCAATGAGTTTCTTTATGCACGGTAACCAAACCTGAAGAGCATCTTCTAGTTTTTGGGTTATGTAGGATATGTATCACTCGCTAAAATTCCCTTATCTATATTCTTGAAAACTATTGTGCTATTTGTCAGAAGACAGTTTATCTCCTTTACTCTTCTTCTACTGTGGGACTCTGTCGACAGGTTTGGGACAATGTTGATTCCCAAGACCCTCTCAAACACAGAGTCCTGAAGCTTATCTTCTCCTCATTAATAATCATATTAAGCCCTTCTTTCACTCTGCTCCATCCTCATGACTTCACATTTGCTCAGGTCGAATGACACCAGCCATGTAACAGGCCAACTCTGGTCAGGTCCCCTCGTAAGCAGCTGTAATCCTCCTCGCTTTTCTCTTCCCTCGTATATGTGTGTGTGTGTGTGTGTGTGTGTGTGTGTGTGTGTGTGTGCGCGCGCGCGTTTGTACTTATAAAAACCAAAGATTAGGTTTTGTCGTGAGACCAGGCTAAAGGCGTAGCACTCGAGAGAGAGAGAGAGAGAGAGAGAGAGAGAGAGAGAGAGAGAGAGAGAGAGAGAGAGAGAGAGAGAGAGAGAGAACCAGACAGACGGAAAGCCAGACAGACAGAGACACAGACACACACATGGGCCACCCGCCACCTAAATCTTGCCAGACAATGCAGCCGCCAGACCAGAGCCCAGCAGGTATACTCTCTCTCTAGGCCCGAGTCTCTCGCCTACGTGTGTCCACAAAGCCTCTTTCACTTTACTATTTTTCTTCCATCATCCACACTCTCTCTGGTTGCATAGGAAACTGGATAGACGCCTGGTTACGTGTAGGAGGCAGAGAGTCATAATGAATGGGGGAATCATCATCGTGGTCACCCGTTACTTGTGAGGTTCCCTAGGGGTTCATCTTGAGTCCTATACTTTTCCTTATTCATATCATCGATACTGACGAATAGCTGAAGAACTTACTGGCCAGATTTGCAGATGACACCAAGATGGGTACTGCCAAACTAGCTGAAGAAAGGATAAGATTACAAAATATCGGTAAAATAGTTGGTCTAAAAATGGAAAATGACACTTAACATTAATGAGTGTTAGCTGTAAGAATCCTTAACAAGATATTCTATTATGAACTGATAAGCCACAAGATAAAGGACACCCCTTGTCTGAGGGATCTAGGGGTCACTGTCTCCAACATCTTCAAATTCACTCAGCATTGTAACGAAGCTGCCAGGAAAGCAAATGGGATGATGTTAGGGTTTATTAACAGAAATTTTACATGAAAGAATAGTAATGTGGTATTGCCAATATACCCAAGTCTAGTTAGAACACACTTCGAATATCCAGGGCAGTTCTGTGACCCCCACCTGAGTAAGGACAATATTCCATGGAAAGCAGTGCAGCGAAGAGCAACTAAACTGATGTCTTCCTTACGCAACGAACCACATGATGACAGACTGCGAGAACTGAATTCTTTCTCTTTAAGCAAGAGGCAGTTCTGTGGAACGTTAATGGACTGTTTTCAAACTTCGTTGGGGGCCAAGTTAATTTGTATTGCACGAAATATTTCTTTACTAACAACATTGCAGACGCGTGAAATAAGCTCTAGAACATGTTTTTCGCAGGATTGTATATATATATTCAAAATTAGGCTTGATCGTCACATGTCATCGTTAGATAATGAATGCTTCTTTTAACCAATCATCGCAAGGTAGTGGTGTATCATGCTACCTTCTCGGTCACTGATCTCGCCTTAGCCATGCTGAGGTAAGGGAAGCATGAGGAATAATTGTATCATCCTCCCACATCAGGAGTAATACAGACATAGCAAGTCGCGAGGCTGGAGCTCAAAGTTGATCAATATTATTGTCTGCATAACAAACAGTGAAGGAATTCATGTCACTGGTGATGGGATGTATGACATTCATGTTCATTGTACCTTCTGACTTTCTTGTAGACATTTCCTTCAGGCATACCAATCCTTCTAGGTATTCTACTCTTCCTGCTTCCCATCCCGCGTGTTGCCGGAGGGTAGGGAGGGAGCCTTTGCTTCGCTATCCTTGCCGTCTACGGCTTTGAGAAGGACCGAATCTTTTTCCAATGTTAAGCCCAGACCACCTCGCTTGGACCTTGGGTCAGTGTGGTCTGTGAATCTGCGTAACTACGAAAAACACACACACCCACCTCTCTCTCTCTCTCTCTCTCTCTCTCTCTCTCTCTCTCTCTCTCTCTCTCTCAGGGTCAGTGACGGCTGCACAGTGAGCCAGGACTTAAATGGCTGTCAAGTGTCACTCCTTTGGCCCAGGTAGCTGTCTTTTGTCTCTGCCTCACCCGCACGTGGGCTGCTGGCCTCCAGTTCCCTAACGTAAAATCTCTCCATCTCACACACTCCCTTTTTTCTTTTTTTTTTCTTTTTTTTTTTTTTTTGTAACTCGCACGACTTGTTCTTCGTAACGCCAATTCTTCTGCGGTGAGAGATATGCGCTAGACCCGTCTCCATTTCACAAAATCTCGACATAAGTATTCATAAGCATCTGTCCTCCTCTTCCTTCCTATTCCATTCTTTTCACCCATAAAACCCTATTCTCCCTTGCTCAATTTCCACCCTCCTTTTCAATGTTTCTCTCCTCTCCAACTTTCTCACTATTCCATCTCTGTTCCATCACTCACCTCTATCCCCATTCCGCTTATCTTCCATTTTCCCCAGAGTTGAGGCGGAACCCAGGGGGATCTGTGGGTGCGAAGCGTCCCTAATCCGTCAGGACCTGAGACTAAGTCGTCTTATCCAACGTCGGGTCATTAGAAGAGTCTCCCCTGGCTCCGTTTTCTTCATTCTTTTCATCATATTCACCTTTTCTGGTGGCTCTCTCTCTCTCTCTCTCTCTCTCTCTCTCTCTCTCTCTCTCTCTCTCTCTCTCTCTCTATCTCTATCTCATACACACACACACAAAACCATAACAGTTAAATCTGTTAGAGCAAAAGATTTCCCTCAACAAGCAAAACTAAATTTTGAGCTGTCACTTCGCATCAGATGATGGCAAAACAGCGTTACTGTGTTAAGTCCATTTTCCAAACATGATTAACTGCCAATTTGCTCCCAGTTGCGATTTACAGCTGATCATTTGAATGTATTCAGACGAAGAATTGTCCGCCGGAATATAGTAATTGCGGTACCGTGTGTCCAGTAACTTGTCCTGCCTCCGGTAAAACTTAAAATGAACAGAATGAGAGAGAGAAATTTAGCCCAGAACCTAATGACCATTCTACAGTTACACCAGCAGGTTCCTCCTCGTCATAACCACCGTACAGTTGTCTTGCTGTTCAGTGGATGATGCTGTGCAAGACATTGTAGGACCAAACATAAGATCGTCCTTCACTGTGATTCATCTCGAGACCACTTTCATGTCCACTGATTCTTTTCCTAGTATCGAGATATGACATTGAATTGACAGGATTCAAATCTGTTTCTAGAATCATTTACGAGACCAGTGTATCGTCTATATTAATGCAACTTAAGTTCTACCACCATTTATTAATATATCTATTACTTACCATAACTATATATATATATATATATATATATATATATATATATATATATATATAATTTTATTAATAAATCCCTTTAGTCAACAAAATCATTTCATAGAGTTGAGCGCTAGAAATAGACAAAAAAAAAAGGTCATATTGGCTCATATCCATTCTCTAGCTGTCATGTGTAATGCATCGAAACTTCAGCTACCTATCCACAACCAGGCACCACAAACTTATCCAAGGTTACCTCTTCCCGCAATGTATTTCCTGGTTTTGTCCATGAATAGCACGTCGGTCCCTATGTACCATGTTACTCCAATACACACCATCTCGCACAAGCCTTTCCACCTCCTGGATGTTCAGGCCCCATTCACTAAAAATCTTTCTCACTTCATCCTTCCATCTTCGATTTGGTCTCTCCATGTGACCAAACCATTTCAATACGCCCTCTTCTGCTATCTCAGCCTCACTCTTTTCATTACCACACATCTCTCTTACTCTTTCATTACTTACTCGGTCAAACCACCTCACACCACATATTGTCCTCAAACATTTCATGTCCAACACATCCACCCTACTTTGTACATCCTCGTCTATAGCTCATGCCATGTATCCATACGATGATGATGGAGCCAACAAACATACCCATTTTCACTCTTACAGATAACTACCTATCATTCTCCACATTCTTCATTGCTTCCTAAACTTTCGCCTCTTCACACACCCTATGACACTTCCGCTTCCATGGTTCTATTTGCCGCCATTTCCACTTCCAGATATCTGAAACTCGTCACTTCGTCCAGTGTCTTTCCATTCAAACTCCTACTCCATCTCACCTGTCCCTCTACCTTCAAAAACCTAATAACCTTGATTTAATTCACATTCACTTTCTTCTTTCACAGACATATCCAACCTCGGTCAACTTCTGCAATTTCACACTCGAATCTGCCACCAGTACTGTGTCATCAGCAAACAACAGCTTTCACTTCCTGGGCCTTCTCTTCCCCTACAGACTGCGTAGGCTCCCTTCTCTCCAGACTTTTGCATTCACCTCTCTCACCACCCCAACAATAAACAAACAGCCATGGCAACATTACACACCCCTGCCGCAGACAAATCTTCAGCTAGAAACACTCACTCTCCTCTCATCTAACTTGCACGCACACCTTACTCCCTTGATAAAACTTCTCACTGTTTCTAGCAGCTTTCCTCCCGAACCAGGTATTCGTAAAACCTTCAGCAAGGCTTTTCTATCAACCCTATTTTATATTTCATCCTGAGCCATATATGGCACATACAAATTCTTCTGTTTCTCTAAGTATTCCTCGCATCCATTCCTTAAAGCTAACACCTGATCCACACATCCTCTTCTACTCCCGAAACCACACTTTCCCTATGTGGTCTGTTGCCTTCACCCTCTCGATCAATACCCTTCCATACAACTTACCAGATATACTCAACAAACTCGTACCTCTGTAGTTAGAACACTGACCTTTATCCCCCTTAATTAATCAATCGACAACAGTCACCCACTTTCTGAAGAAATTCAGCTACCTCAGTATTCCCTTCAGCCGTCTTGCCACATTTCTTATTAGGAATAAAAGTGAGGGAAAACAATTCAGTGGGTTTCTAAAGAAAACTGTTTCCATGTTATCTTCTATTGTCGGTCCTCGGAACTTTAATCAGTTCCCTTGTGTTTTGAGCTAAACATTTTCACTAGGTGAAGGATAACACAGAATTAGCCCTCCAGTTTTCTAACTGAGAAAGATACGATAGGCCTATGTTGACGCTGGCTTTTAATGGGGTCTCCTCGTCCTCATAAATGAATCAGACGTGTGGCCTTAAATTCCCTTTGTATGTCACCTGTATGCCACCCGATGTGGTTAGTTTACTAATTAAACCTCTTGGTCCTCGGCGATAACAGTTCTATATTCTCACACAACGGAGACTAGTTAACACTCCATCTTCAGGAGTTTAAATGGCATTTCTGATGGTCTCTTCCGGGTTGGCGAATCTTCTCCCTGGCGCTACCTGCGCCCACCCGTTTAATGACCTCTTGTCGGACCTTCCATCTAGGCACCACGTCGCACTCCAAAGAAAGCGGAGAAAAGGTAGAGAATGATGCACGGAAGCAGATTTTCTCCCTCGCATATATCAAGTCTCACTAGGCGAACGCATCCTTAGTGAATTCACTCCAGTTTCATTTACGTAAGACGTTTACCACTAATTTCATAAATTCCAAAATTATTCTGTTTACTTTGATCGTCTTGGTGTATATTCTTTTCCAAAATGCCTTTAAAATACTCAGCTTTATCATCTAGGTGTATTTTTATTTTTTTGCAACATACACTTGCAAAGCTCAGTTTTTCCTGAGAAAATATTTCGATCGATTTTGTGTCACAGTAAATTTATTCTCTCATTTTCGCCCGAATTTCTTTCCTGAGACTCGTCAGAACAGCATCATGTTCCTCTTCGTCCATTCTCCTCATGACCCTCACCATTTCGTATCACACACTCACGTTACCAGCAACACTTCACCCAAACCCCAAGCAACTCTCCAACTAGATTCACATCTTACCTCATCTGTGAACTGATTTCCAGGCCCCTCTCTCTCCTCCAGTCCACACACAGACACAGACACACACACACACACAACTCCTAAGAATTGTAGGTGAGTGGAATAAACTGAAGGAGCAGTTAGTAAATGCATACAGCATACAAAAGTTTAAAAAGTTCTGTGACAGTAGGGGTAGTTCAAGAGATGGGACCCCCCCACGATTGTAGAAGCCCCTCCCTGTACAGTACAAATAGACAATTACACACACACACACACACACATCTTCAACACTCCTTTTTCATAACCCTACCTCCACTCATCTTCCGTCCCCTGCCTCTCTCTCCAAGATCATCCACAAAGGTAAAAGGTGTTTATTAAGTAAGTGGGGTTAAGCCTTCGCCTTTGATGTTGCCTCCCTGGGGACCTAGAAGGCCTTTGACCTCTGTGAATAAAACAGCTTCAAACTGGCTTCAAAGGTAGTTTGTCTGTTATTATACCGTTTCTATCGTCTCCAGTAAACGATTTTTCCCCAACATGATTAATCATTTATAGTAAATATCAGGTATGCGTGTGATACCCATATAATGGAAAAAGTCGGACGAGAGCTTCATAAAACTAATTACAGGAAATTAAAAAGTATATAAAGACCGAAACGACCACAACCCCCCCCCCCCAGCAACTCCCAACCCCCCCCCTTAAATTGCTCACTTTCCCCTCCTTTCTTCAGCCACTGAGGAAGAGAGTAAATACACGCAACAAAGGAACCTTCGTAAATAATTCCAAAAGTTGAGGTACTTCAGCTAATAAAGAAATCCCAGCTGGTGAGCTGGTGCAGGGGAGCTGTGGCCACCTAGTGAGCTTAAGCACACTGCTCTACACTGTGGGAAGATTTTTTCCTGAATGCAAATGGGAAATTACTTAGTGCGTATCGCTGCTTTTGTACTGAGAAGAAAGGTAAAACTGGGAGACCATTGTGAGGGTGTTTGGACGGGGCGTTGAGTGCTTCATGGAGTCCGCTCTCTGCCTCCTTTTTGTTTACTCTCTTTAGTGTATCGGTGTGTTTTATCTCTCTCTCTCTCTCTCTCTCTCTCTCTCTCTCTCTCTCTCTCTCTCTCTCTCTCCATCAAGGAAAGCCTTACCCACTTTTATACATATTCTTCTCATTATTCTTCAACTCCCATCTCTTCCTTCATCTCCTCTTCCCTTATCACACTCGGCCAGCAACCTCACCACTGCTGACACACCAATTCCTAAGCCACAAATCCCACAAAGAACAAAGATAGGATTAGGGATTAGCAGTAATCCCCTCCAACGGGATTCATAGAGTAAATCTACCATGATCTGCATTTTCAGGCATGCAAACTTACTTATACATATTCATAAGTGCTTGCGTATGTGCTTTGCCTATTAACATATTCATATTTGTGTGCAATGGTGTGTGTGAATGTATTTTTGTGTGTGGTGCTGAGAGCATGTGGGTGTCTGTAAGTCTGTTTCTTTATGTGCATAAATCATATATATATATATATATATATATATATATATATATATATATATATATATATATATATATATATATATATATATATATATATATATATATGTGTGTGTATGTGTGTATCCTGACGCTACCTCGCTGTTTCCTATGGGGCGCGGTGGCGCCGAGAATGGATAAAGGTGAGCAAGTATGAATGTGTATATGTGTAAATGTATGTGTATGTACGTGTATGAGGATATATGTTTATATATGTGCACGAGTGGATGGGTCTCTTCGTCTGTTTCCTGGCGCTACGTCGCTAACTCGGGAAAATGCAATTGAGGAAAATGGTGTATATATATATATATATATATATATATATATATATATATATATATATATATATATATTATATTTATATATATGCAGAATCACTACCAGGTAAAGAAAACACGAGAATCCTGAGCGCTTTCGTGTAGTACCACATCTTCAGAGGACTCATTACCGAGAGATAGAATAGATCCAACATCTGAGGTTATGTATACACAACGGGAGGAAACAAAGAATGGGGTCACGTGACCTTGTGGTTAGAGGCGAGGTTGGCAAAAGGGTCTGCGTGACCTACTCTCTACAGGACCTTGACCTGACATCTCCCATATGACCTTTTCTCTGTCTGTAACTAGTCCTTTACAGATGTGTTAATACACGAAAGCGCTCAGGATTCTCGTGTTTTCTGAGGTGATTCTGTATCAATGAAATCACGTGTTTCCTGTGATTTGTGATTTTGTATATATATATATATATATATATATATATATATATATATATATATATATATATATATATATATATATATATATATATTTTTTTTTTTTTTTTTTTATACCTCGTCGCTGTCGCCCATATGTATTCATATGTTGTGAAGAATGTGTAGAATGCGAGAACGTTACCTCGGAGAGCAGAAATGGGTATGTTTGAAGGAATAGTGGTTCCAACAATGTTATATGGTTGCGAGACATGGGCTATGCATAGGGTTGTGCGGAGGAGGGTGGATGTGTTGGAAATCAGATGCTTGAGGACAATATGTGGTGTAAGGTGGTTTGGTCGAATAAGTAATAAAAGGGTAAGAGAGATGTGTGGTAATAAATAGTGTGGTTGAGAGAGCAGAAGAGGGTGTGTTGAAATGGTTTGGACACATGGAGAGAGTGAGTGAGGAAAGATTGACAAAGAGGATATGTATGTCAGAGGTGGAGGGAAAAAGAAGCGGGAGACCAAACTGGAGATAGAAGGATGGAGTGAAAAAGATTTTGAGGGATCGGGGCCTGAACATACAGGAGGGTGAAAAGAGTGCAAGGAATAGCGTGAATTGGAACGATGTGGTATACTGGGGTCGACGTGCTGTCAATGGATTGAACCAGGGCATGTGGAGCATCTGGGGTAAACCATGGAAAGTTTGTGGGCCTTTGTTGTCATTTCCTAGCGCTACCTCGTGCGCGTGCGCGGGGGATGGGGGTGCCATTTCATGTGTGACGGGGTGGCGACGAAAATGGATGAAGGCAGCAAGTATGAATATGTAAATGTGTATATATGTATATGTCTGTGTATGTATATGTTTGTATACGTTGAAATGTATAGCTATATATATGTTCGTGTGTGGGCGTTTATGTATATACATGTGTATATGGGTTGTTTGGGCCATTCTTTCGTCTGTTTCCTTGCGCTGCTTCGCGAACGCGGAAGACAGCGACAAAGTATAATACATTATATATATATATATATATATATATATATATATATATATATAGCGAGAGAATTTTTTTTCTAGAAAAATTTTACTATTTTTCATGAAAAAGAAAGTACTATGATATGACCAAACTTTATAAACGTCTTATGGCCAAACTTAGGGAGGCATTTGAAATTTTCCCTTAAATGTGATTTGCTCTCGGTGTCATATTTTTATAATATATTTATTTCCCGTGCTGAGAAATTAGATCGGAAGTTATAGGATATTTCCTAGTGATTTCTACTGGGCAGAAATACCTGTTCCATTTCCAAGCCAGATCCTGCAGAGTTGTGTATGTATATTTCTTGACAATATGTAATTATAGAAGGCTGCCCCACAACCTCATAATTACTTTCAGAGAAAGATTATTTTTACAGGCATGGGTTCGCCTGGCCAACTTGATAATACCGTTTGATCGCCTTACACAAAGGCTTGCTCTTCGTAATCTTTAATGATTCAAACTCTGGGAGACGAGCCGGGCCATTTAATGAAGGGAAATTCTGTTCATCTTGGTAAAAAATGTTTTCGTCTAAATTATTTTGTTTTTTATCAATGTAAGGGATATATGTATATATTGCAAGAGGTCACAGTGGTGCGCGCGATCTAGTATATGCAAATAACCACAAGGAAAATGAAACACTAAGTTCCCAAGTGCACTTTCGTGTAATGATCACATCGTCAGGGGAGATATAAGAACGGGATAGAAGACCTACAACAGTCAGTTGATATGCATGGTAGAGACGTGACTATGACGTCTGATTATTTGAGAATAAACAGATAATCTTTACTTGCGATCCTCTATAATTCATGATGTAAGAATATTCAGTCCTATATAACTCGTGTCTTAATACTGGATGTAACTCTATACCATTGTCCAAATCACAACAATGAATCATCTGGATTACTAACTATAAATCTTCAAATTAATCATGCTATATTTATAATACCCAAAGGTCAATTACCGGATTGCCTTAGGGAAAAATCCCATATTTAAGCGATTTCATATTGTACATACAACGAAATTCTCGAATTGTTTTCAATATATTCCTTGATCTAAAAGCAAAATCGTAAACTTAAGTTAAAATGGAATGAAATTCCTTCATCTTAAGAGCATAAATCCCATCTCTGCTGCAGTAATTCCAAAACAACCTTAGTGCAAAAGGAGATTTATTTCCACTACATTCAGCTATATTATTGATCTGTTGAATGTAAATCCTTTGTCTGCATCTATAACCTGTATTCATGTGTAACAAATGAGGATTGCAATTTCTAATCGAAGTTGAATCTGTTATCATTATCACTCAATTGTTATTATTATTATTGCTATTATTATTATACATAATCGCTGTTTCCCGCGTCAGCGAGATAACTCCAGGAAGCAGACGAAGAATGGCCCGTCCACTCGTGTGTGTATGTGTATATATATATATATATATATATATATATATATATATATATATATATATATATATACACACACACATAAACACCCACATACGCACATATTCATACATATACATATCATTCATTCATATACATGTACACATGCAGACATTACATACATACACACGTACATATTCATACTTGCTGGCCTTCATCCATTCTGGCGTTACCCCGTCCCACAAGAAAACAGCATCACTACTCCATGCTTCAGTGAGGTAGCGCCAGGAAAACAGAAAAAGGCCACATTCGTCCACACTCAGTCCCTAGCTGTCATGTGTAATGCACCGAAACCACAGCTCCCTTTCCACATCCAGGCCACACAAAACCTTTCATGGTTTTCCATTGAGACCTTGGTGAGGCTTTTCAATGACTTCAGGTAAAAAGCAATGATTATTGGATTGCATTTTTACGGCTAATGAAAGATACGCTTCAGTGGGAAAAAAAAAAAAAAAAAATATATATATATATATATATATATGTATATATATATATATATATATATATATATATATATATGATAGATAGATAGATGGTGTTACCGGACTTGATTGTACTTGCTTGAGGTCACCACGAGTGAAAAGTCACATGTGGCGAGGCTGTCACCGTCAGCTCATGTGACAGACATCAGTCTCGTCCATGAACTTCTAGATTCAAAGGAGTCCATCCTTTCCCTGCTACTGACTTGTGTGTGTGTGTGAGAGAGAGAGAGAGAGAGAGAGAGAGAGAGAGAGAGAGAGAGAGAGAGAGAGAGAGAATGTGTCATACAGGCGACCTTCCGTGCTGTACCTGGTTGATGCTACAGTCTTAAGTGATGACTTTATCCAGGATGTCTGGACGGCTCTTGTGGGGCGGATGGTCGTGGGGGGGGGGGTGTCTCCTTACCACGGTGGGGGGGGGGGGTAATGCTGATCGCTTCGCCAGTGGTTCACTCTGGCATGGGTTCACTCTACTAGTGGTCCACTCTCAAACTTTAACACTCTCACAGTGGTCCACTCTTCCACTAGTCCACTCTCACACTAGTCTGCTCTTCCATTGGTCCACACCTTCACTGTGTCACTCTCCCCGCGGTCCACTCTCCCAGCCTTGCACTCTCCCAGTGGTATCCCCCTCCCACACAGCACACGCTCTCACTCCAGTTCCTGGCTTCCTTATCCTGCTCTCATTCAATATCGGTGACATTTTATTCTCTGCTTCACCCCTGCCATAGGGTAGGAAGGAAGGAACGAAGGAGGAAGAAATAATTTCCTATGAAGGTAAGGGACGCATATTCTACATCGCCAAGTTTCCTGGGATAGCCAGGGACGTGAGTGCTCCTGGACCCTCGTGTGTAGGGTTGTGAAGGATGTAAGCTATCTTTAAGTCGCATTCGATTCCCGGACATGGCAGTCGGCTTACAGTCAACCCGCCTGTTCATCCTCCTCTTTGGTGCTGGGCGATGAATGGGTACCTGGCGTGAACTGTGGTAAACACACACACACACACACACACTGGCGAGCGTGTTGACCATGAGTCAGCACGGGCCAGCCCGGGGTAGGACCCAAATGATTTCAAAGCCGCAGCGTGGCAGTTGGCCACCACCAGTCCCTGCTCTTCACTCTATCCTCGAGGTTGGTCAATAAATGTGTACTTTGCTTAGGCTTGTGTATGCGTATGTGTGCATACATGTGTATGTAGGAGTAAAGACGTTTTACATTTAAAGAAGGTTAAGAAACGAGGCAAACTTCTCTCCCCATAGCACACTTAGTATTCATACACATAAACAGTATTGATACATAGTAACTACCTATACAAGTATAGATACATAAACACGTATATGTAATTACAAGCACACATACAAGAATGCGTACATGACTACATTCATACTTGGGTAAATCCACACATACACTTATGTAAACATGTGAACATAGGGAATGCTTATAGAAAGAGATTCTTCATGATGACTCTTCACTGTGGCTTTCATTCTTCATGTGTTTTATATACGATGAATAATGCCAGAGATTCCATTCCTCAGGTGCTGTGGCCAAGCACACACCGAGGACGTGGGATGTGTGACCCCCTCATGACCTTGTACCCTGCAGCCAAAGAGGGAGAGAGAGAGAGAGAGAGAGAGGAATATAAATTCTTACTTAATCACTTCAGAAAAAAAAGAGAGGCCATCGGCCTTCCTCTTAAACCTCGAATGTATACCACAAAATGTCCAACAATTAAGGTTCCTCGTGCTAATGAAGCCAGCGTCTGTCTTTCTCGCCCTCCTTCCTCCTCTGTGTACGTCACGATCGTCTGTTCTCTGGGATCCTCGTCTTTCTCCTCCTCCTCCTCCTTGTCCTCCTCTTTTTTCCACCTCCTCCTCCACCTCCTCCTCCTCCTCCTCCTCCTCCTCCTCCTCCTCCTCCTTTGCCTGTGTCCGTCATTTCATTAATTTTCCTGTTCCGGCTTTTTGTTGGCGATGAATAGCCAAGACGCCGAGGCCTGGCGTAGGTCTTGTGGCTTTTTATCTGGGGTTTGCTTCATGACGAGGACTGTGTGTACAGACGGTACATACCATGATGGCTTCTCTCGTTGCTTTGGTCGGTCATATATATATATATATATATATATATATATATATATATATAGATTGGGGAAGAGCAGTGCGGTTTCAGAAGTGGTAGAGGATGTGTGGATCAGGTGTTTGCTTTGAAGAATGTATGTGAGAAATACTTAGAAAAGCAAATGGATTTGTATGTAGCATTTATGGATCTGGAGAAGGCATATGATAGAGTTGATAGAGATGCTCTGTGGAAGGTATTAAGAATATATGGTGTGGGAGGCAAGTTGTTAGAAGCAGTGAAAAGTTTTTATCGAGGATGTAAGGCATGTGTACGTGTAGGAAGAGAGGAAAGTGATTGGTTCTCAGTGAATGTAGGTTTGCGGCAGGGGTGTGTGATGTCTCCATGGTTGTTTAATTTGTTTATGGATGGGGTTGTAAGGGAGGTAAATGCAAGAGTCCTGGAAAGAGGGGCAAGTATGAAGTCTGTTGGGGATGAGAGAGCTTGGGAAGTGAGTCAGTTGTTGTTCGCTGATGATACAGCGCTGGTGGCTGATTCATGTGAGAAACTGCAGAAGCTGGTGACTGAGTTTGGTAAAGTGTGTGGAAGAAGAAAGTTGAGAGTAAATGTGAATAAGAGCAAGGTTATTAGGTACAGTAGGGTTGAGGGTCAAGTCAATTGGGAGGTGAGTTTGAATGGAGAAAAACTGGAGGAAGTGAAGTGTTTTAGATATCTGGGAGTGGATCTGTCAGCGGATGGAACCATGGAAGCGGAAGTGGATCATAGGGTGGGGGAGGGGGCGAAAATTTTGGGAGCCTTGAAAAATGTGTGGAAGTCGAGAACATTATCTCGGAAAGCAAAAATGGGTATGTTTGAAGGAATAGTGGTTCCAACAATGTTGTATGGTTGCGAGGCGTGGGCTATGGATAGAGATGTGCGCAGGAGGATGGATGTGCTGGAAATGAGATGTTTGAGGACAATGTGTGGTGTGAGGTGGTTTGATCGAGTAAGTAACGTAAGGGTAAGAGAGATGTGTGGAAATAAAAAGAGCGTGGTTGAGAGAGCAGAAGAGGGTGTTTTGAAATGGTTTGGGCACATGGAGAGAATGAGTGAGGAAGATTGACCAAGAGGATATATGTGTCGGAGGTGGAGGGAACGAGGAGAAGAGGGAGACCAAATTGGAGGTGGAAAGATGGAGTGAAAAAGATTTTGTGTGATCGGGGCCTGAACATGCAGGAGGGTGAAAGGAGGGCAAGGAATAGAGTGAATTGGAGTCATGTGGTATACAGGGGTTGACGTGCTGTCAGTGGATTGAATCAAGGCATGTGAAGCGTCTGGGGTAAACCATGGAAAGCTGTGTAGGTATGTATATTTGCGTGTGTGGACGTGTGTATGTACATGTGTATGGGGGGGGGGGGGTTGGGCCATTTCTTTCGTCTGTTTCCTTGCGCTACCTCGCAAACGCGGGAGACAGCGACAAAGTATAAAAAAAAAAAAAAAAAAAAAAAAAAAAAAAAAATATATATATATATACATAAAACCACTAGGAAGTGAAACACGATTAATTCCCAAGTGCATTTTTGTGTAATGATCACACCGTCAGTGGAGACACAAGAATGAGATAGGAGACGTAGTACAGTCATTTGTTATACAAGGAAAGACTCCTATTCAAGGAGCTGCTGCATCTACCGGTCACGTTTTCCTACGAGTTCTCTCCGTCACTACGAGTAGAATCAGATAAATATATCCTCAAGTTCCTTATTAAGTCGTGATTATCGAAGCCTTTGATGATTTTCAGCGTCAGATCACCCCTTCAACTTTTCTAAGCTAAATGAATCCAGGTCGGTTCGTCGGTTCTCAAAAGGTTTCTGTCTTAATCCTGGAATAATTATGATAAATCTGGTCTCCGTCCACTGTCTTTTTTCAAGGAAGGTCACCAAAACTGAACAGAGTATTCAGAGTGGAGACGCACCATTGAATTATTAGATTGAAGATAATTTCCTCAGACATTGATTCAAAATAAGTACCACTGAATCAAATAATTATGTTGGCCCTTTTTACTGCTTCTGTACAATGCTTGCTTGGCCTTAGGTCACCAGATATATAACAACCAAGTATTTTTCCTCGCTTATCTTTGTCAAAAGAGTTCATAGTGTGACTTGCATTTTTGTTTGTTACTGATATATAAAAGTTAGCATTTATTGAGGCTAAAAACTATTTTCCTCCTCTGAGCCCTGTTCATTTAATAGTTTGTCAACTTGAAAATACAGAATCTCGGTTTCTGTAGTTGATAAATTACAGTGCGAACAATTAAAATCAACAATAGCATAAACAAGAAAGAGCATCGCATCCCTGAAGCAGAGCCCTTGTAACATATAAGCAATCTGAAGCTTTACAAGAAGGGTTACACCGTAACAAAGTGTGGGATCCGACCCAGAACACCTGCTTCGAAACGCTAGTAGAAAATAGTAATAGAATATATAAGTACTCCTATAGGAAGATGGAGGAGTTCTAGTCGGTGGAGAGAGAGAGAGAGAGAGAGAGAGAGAGAGAGAGAGAGGTTCATTTGTGTAAACTTCAAGCTCAGTTGGAGATGGAAAATCGTAGGGAAGAATAGCGTGAATGGAGCCTTCAGGTCCTTAGCAGGGAGCTCAGAGGAGTACTGGTTGGATGTTCTCGGTCGTTATGCTTGAAATATGTTAGTAAATATGTGAGTGAAAGAAACATAAAACACTTGACTCCGTAAACATCTCTTGTCGCTCAGGGCAAGTGATGGATTTGAGGCACTGGATATTCCATTTCTAGTTAGTTTTATTTAAACGTCTCAATCATATGTTACTATATTTTGGTATGATTCACTGATGAGAATGCTCGTTAGTTTCGCTATTTGTTTTCTTACATCTTAATGCATCAAAGTATGTCTTGTTGAAAGAGGAAGAATATTGTTGTAAGGCAAAATTTTAGGTAAAGGCGTATATAGTAATGTTTGTTGTGTGTGATTACCACTTGTGTGTTACGGGGAGGGAGTAATACACTCATTTGGCACCTTCTCTTGACATAGTATATATGTACCACGCCTTTACTCATATACGAACACGCATCTCAGCCAAAGCCAGGTTCCAACATACTGAGCAACTCCAAGGGGAGGATGTAAACCTTGGCTGGTTATGGGCAGACTACCGTGCCCAGGATCCGAACCAATGCTGGCTCGGCCTTGGGCAGGCCCATGCTGACTCATTGTCAGTAACGCAAACTACTACACCAAGGAATGGTGCCGTATGTGTGTGTGTATATATATATGCATATTGTTAACGAACAATCCATATTTGATATTAACTAGCTTTATTACATGATTTCACTATCTTGTAAAGTGTGACTGTAATGTCTCGTATTCATTTTCAATATATTCTTGAAAGAAATGATACTTTTCGGGTACACGACCACAGTCCATCCTCACTCAAATTGCCTATAAATGATGCAACACAATATAAATGATGCAACACAATATAAAGAACAGAACAGAACGAATGAATGACATCTTGGTGATGCGAATGAGAGCGATGACGTACAGACGTTGTCCGATGGACGTGTTTCTTTGGAGTTCACGCGTTGTAATGTTTTCGGTAGTGGGTCAGACTCGGTTGATCAACGGTCGGGGAGGAAGGAACATTGAAAATACAACACAAGGTTAGTCAGTGTTGATTATGCATTTGTTTTTAACAGTGTATTAAAGGAAACATTCTGTTTGCCTACACAGATCACACACACACACACATATATATATATATATATATATATATATATATATATATATATATATATATATATATATATATATGTGTGTGTATATGTATATTCCATAGTCTCCATTCGGAAACCATGGAAACGTCTTTAGTGTCTGCTTTTGGATGACACATAACTGGAAATGACGATCAAATGCGAATATATATATATATATATATATATATATATATATATATATATATATATATATATATATATATATATATATATATATATATATGGCATTTCCCGCGTTAGCGAGGTAGCGTTAAGAACAGAGGACTGAGGCTTAGAAGGAAAATCTTCACTTGGCCCCATTCTCTGTTTCTTGTTTTGGAAAAATTAAAACGGGAGGGGAGGATTTTTAGCCCCCCGCACCCCGCTCCCTCCCCTTTTAGTCGCCTTCTACGACACGCAGGGAATACGTGGGCAGTATTCTGTCCTATCCCCGGGATATATAAATATATATATATATATATATATATATATATATATATATATATATATATATCACGTACCCAGCTTTGGTTATGCCATTGCCTTAGTTTCGGCCATTTTTTGTTCATTAAATATGTTTTTACGTTAGTTTGTTAAATTACTCAGCAGCACAGGTAATGGTTGTTCACTTTTTCTCTTGTAATAACTGCAGTTTGTAGCCCGCTGAGCCGCAGATGGGAGCTAAGAGGCAGGGAGTTTCTGACGTGTAGTTTTACACAAAATCCACTTTTTTTTACAGTAGTTCCCAAAAGTTTCTGAAGTTTTCATTTATGTTAGGTACGGAGAAATGGATGTAACTTGTATTACACACACACACACATACACACACACACACACACACACACACACACACACACACACACGGTTGGGGGACATCGGGAACCCAGTACTGTGAAGTACAATGGTTAACTACTCGCGGACTTCCTTGCTGAAAAGATGTCTGGTGACTGTGGAATACCAGGTTTAAAAAGAGTCACATACATGAGTGAGGTAGATGTTAAGCGGCCATTATTATTGTGTTATGTACTAATAGTTTTCTTGACACTATACCATCAACCTTATCATCCTTCGCCTTCACAGAGTGACCTCACTCTCCACACACTGCTCAATACGTACAGGACCATACCACCCTCACCCATCCCATGGCTCACTTCACCTTCCATGCTTCCATTCGGTGTCACTTCGACTCCCAAGTATCTAAAACATCCTGCTTCCTCCACGTTCTTTCCATTCAAACTCACACTTCAGGTAACCTGTCTCTTTGCACTGCTAAGCCTAATAACTTTGCTTTTATTTACAAGTCTGTAATGTTCTCCTTTAACATATTTTCCAAAACTCAAACGCCAGTTTCTGCAGTTTCTCACTCGAATATGCCACCGGCGCTGTGTCATCAGCAAATAGCAATTGACTTGCCTCTCAGGCCCTCGCACTCCCAAGAGATTACAAACAGACACGTATTATATATAAGCGGAACTTTGACTTCACCGTGATGAAGTATATGCAACAATCGCTATTGGAAAGAAAAATTGGAGACGATGAGTACTTTCGTTTAATAACCTCTCAGACAGAGGCATTAAACGAAATTACCCACCGTCTGTTATCTCTCTCTCCAGTGGTGATTGTTGCATATATATATATATATATATATATATATATATATATATATATATATATATATATATATATATATATATATATATATATATTCTATGTACCTTAAACCTTAACAAGTGAGTGAATGTTTAGCAGGGTGAAGGACTGATAATTATCAGTCTTGATTATATAAAACGCTTCATTTTGCTCATAATTTGATGCCTGGAGGATAATGGGTAATTAGTCTAGTATCTTTTTAATATAAAAACTGGAGTTTTTAATGGGCATGAAGGGCACACTATACGTTTGGTTGATCATATATTAATGTGATAGATCTAAAGACATATCTCAAAAGTTCACTGTTCTGAAAGTTCCTTGCAAATAGTCACCGTCAAAGCGACATCCGGGGTCATTTAAATGTCTTTGTGTGGAGTCGGATGTGCTGAGAGAGAGAGAGAGAGAGAGAGAGAGAGAGAGAGAGAGTTGGGGCAGGGGGAATAATGACGAAGGAAGAGTGGGGAGCGTGGCAGGTAAAGTGTGAGAGCAGTGAGAGGAATAATGGATTGAGACTCGTGTGGAGGGCGAGGGTGTGTAGTGTTGGAGAGGTGGAGTAAAGATGGAGAGAGAGAGAGACAAGAGGAGGAAAGTCTAGTGGGGGAGAGGCCATTCTCTGCTTAATGTTGAGCACTTCATGAGTCTTTCCATGATTTTAATTTTAAGCTATTTCAGCTCTCTCTCTCTCTCTCTCTCTCTCTCTCTCTCTCTCTCTCTCTCTCTCTCTCTCTCTCTCTCTCTCTCTACTTCTGTCATTCCCTCCGTCCTTTTATCTATGTCTCTATCTGCCTGTCTCTCTGATGTTTTCTTTTTTTTTCCAGCTATTTCTCTATCTACCCATCTCATCTCTAAGTATGTGTCACGTATCTTTTATGCTGTGTTCTGAATGCAGACGAAGTGTGTCCTTCAAGTTGTTTGGTTACGCTAACAATACGCCAGCCTCTTTCTCATAGAAGCTTCTTGATTTGCTGAAGAGACGTCATTATTATTATTCTGTAATGAAAAAAAAACATTGGCTAGTAAATTAAGTTATGTACATGTTATCCTCATGTGGAATCACTAAGTGGGAGAATCCTCACGAAAGCATGAAGATCAGTTCAATAAATTGCTTTGGCGAATGAGACCGATTCATTGAAGACTTTAAGTCGGTCATTAAGAAAAGCCTCGGTGAGTGGCTTCACAATGGGCCATGAGAGAGAGAGAGAGAGAGAGAGAGAGAGAGAGAGAGAGAGAGAGAGAGAGAGAGAGAGTGAGAGCGGCCATTAATATTAATTATCAAAAGTCATCCCTGATCATAGTCTTTCATCTTTACTCAACTTTACTCATGATGAAATTTTTATTGGTAGAAATTACTTGTGAAAGTTTTTCTCTCTTGCCATGGAGGGTACGGACCGCTGAGTTAGGAACTGTAATAAGCAGTTCTTCAGGAGAATAAGTCTCTTCTCTTTTCTTTATATATAATTTACACACGCTCTCAAGTACATATTAGGTCAGTCAAACACACGCATATATATATATATATATATATATATATATATATATATATATATATATATATATATATATATATATATATAATATTTTTCTTTTATCATACTTAGTCGCTGACTTCTACGTTAGCGAGGTAGCGCAAGGAAGCAGACGAAAGAATGGCCCAACCCAACCGCATATACATGTAGATGCATAAACGCCCACACACGCACATATACATACTTACACATTTCAACGTATACATACATGCACATGTATACACATGTACACATCCATAATAGCTGCCTTCATCCATTCTCGTCGCCACCCCGCCACACATGAAATGGCACTCCCTTCCGCCGCACGCGCGCGAGGTAGCGCTCGGAAAAGACAAGGCCAAATTTGTTCACACTCAGTCTCTAGTTGTCATGTGTAATGCACCGATACCACAGCTCTTTCCACATCCAGGCCCCCAGCAAAACTTTCCATGGTTTACCCCAGACGCTTCACATACCCTGGTTCAATCCATTGACAGCACGTCGACCCCTATATACCACATCGTGCCAATTCACTCTGTTCCTTGCACGCCTTTCACCCTCCTGTATGTTCAGGCCCCAATCGTTCAAAATCTTTTTCACTCCATCCTTCCACCTCATATATATATATATATATATATTATATATATATATATATATATATATATATATATATATATATATATATATATGTATATATATATATATATATATATATATATATATATATATATATATATATATATATATATGTATATATATATATATATATATATATATATATATATATATATATATATATATATATATATATATTATATATAATATATATATATATATATATATATATATATATATATATATATATATATATATGTATATATATATATATATATATTATATATATATATATATATATATATATATATATATATATATATATATATATATATATATATATATATATATAACTACTATCTACTTTGGGGGCCTTTCTATCTTTATGAAACTCCTGCAGCACCCAGGATGCTTGCCATGTCCACTGAACCCTTAAGTTACATCCTCACTCGTAAATGCCAACAGAGAAAATGTGATGTTATATGTAGAAAAATGTGTCGACGTTGATTGAACATGTAACATGGCGACTGTCCATGTGAAGTCAGTAGTCAGGAACTCTAACTTTATTTGTTATATCTTATTTGTATCGTTTTTTATAGGATTGGAATACGTAATCTTGACTCTTAGTTCTGAACAGGTTGAGTCGGATGTTTTCAAGAGTTTTGGTACAGTTTCAGACGTTTTTATACGTTTCAGTTGGGATTCGTTTCAACTCGTAATGCTATAGGGCGTTTCAGTTGATTGGTTACTGATCAGAAAGCTGTGGGACAATTCAACTAAATCTCGGTGCGCTTCGGGATTTTACATCCATTTGAGTTTCGGTATATTTCGGAACCGGTATGGTTCGAATCACTAAATCTCGTCTCGGTCGAGTTTCGGTACAGTAGTATTAATTTCATTTTCGGTACAGTTCAGGAGACACTGGTACGTTTTAGTCTAGTCACTGTACAGCTCAGGTCAGTGCATCTCGTTTCAGCCGAGTTTCGGGATATTTCAGTAGGCTACAGTACAATTTCAGTTGGCTACAGTACAATGCATTTGAGCTTAGGTACAGTTCAGAGCACTTCAATTCGTTTCAGAGCCATGTCGGTACTGTTACGACGCTGTAGTATTTCAGAGAGCTACGTGATCTACAGCAAATGGTTTCTCTTTCTGCCTTCTGAAAGTCTGTCGAGTCATTAGGGAGATAAGGTCGATTTTAGTCCCTGCCTTGTGGTCGTATGACTGTGGGAAGATAACAAGTCATATGCCAGGTGTCTTATCTTCTTTAAGGTATTCTTTATCTTTATAAGAGATAGATTTGTTGCTCTCTGGAAGGGCTGAAAGCCTTCTATGTATCTTTCGTTTCTATAGTATCTCTCTCTCTCTCTCTCTCTCTCTCTCTCTCTCTCTCTCTCTCTCTCTCTCTCTCTCTCTCTCTCTTACCAAAAACAAACAAATCAAACACAGAGAAACAAGCACAGTAGAAATGTACCTCATTTTGGAAACTTTATGAGAAGAGTAAGAAACACTGGCCTAAGTCGTAGGCTTACATTATACATTTCTCATTTAATGTTCCAAGAAAGATTTAGTGACCTCATTCATCACTGGAATGAGAACATTATACAAATAATTACGTAAATGAGACATTCGACGTAAACTTTGGCACTGTGAATGATAGTCATGCTTTAAAGAAATTTATTTTTGGATGGCATAAAATTTTTGTAATTGAGGCGATAATAATCCTCGGTGAAAAACGATCTTTTTTAAATTCTTCATTGAATCGCAACACACCATAATCTTGCTTTCATCATCGTAAGATATTGAAGTTCTAACTTTCGTAAGATTGAAGCGTTCAAGTTCCTTTTGTGATCTTTTGATAAGGAACCACACCTTCCCATCATATTGAGGAGCTGAGGACATACTGATACCATATAGAGCCGGTGCTTGAGCTTACAAGCTGACTGTTCTTGCCTGCAGGCAGTGGGAAGGCTGCACGGGTGTATCTGAGAAGTCTTTTCGTCATTGCCAATTAAGAAAATATATGATATGAGAAACGCCGGGTTTATGACGTTAGTGTTCTGCTTGGACCCTGGCCGGTTGATTTAAGTGCGTTTACACACACACACACACACACACACACACACACACACACACACACACACACAGTAATTCACGAAATACAGACTTTTAAGAAACCATATAACCCTACCAAGCCACAACAGCTGGAGCAGTCCATCATCAGCCGGTAGAATGGGAAACTGGAAGACATGAACAGTCTGGGAATACAAACTCCCTCCTTCACCCTAGTTTCCTCCTTCACCCTAGCTTCCCCCTTCACTCTAGCTCCCTCCTTCACCCTAGCTTCCCCCTTCACTCTAGCTCCCTCCTTCACCCTAGCTTCCTCCTTCACTCTAGCTCCCTCCTTCCCTGACTTTAACCAACTCTCCAGCTAGGGAGCATCTCTGCTTCGCCACATTGAAGACGCTTCTCAGCTTCGCCACCATTTGCAGCAAACTCTCCCCGGCCATGACACCTGCAGCGTCCTAGCTTACCGTCCAGCCGCATAACCTCCCTGAACCAGTACATGAATGTGTGCTCGCCAGAATTATCCGCAGTAAAGGGCGCTGCACCACACACACACACACACACACACACACACACACACACACACACAGACGTATCGACGAAACTGTAGCAGATGATGTTCTCCTCCAGGCACATCATACTCCTCCTCCCACATCATCAGGACTTCAACAAGCCTTTCGTCAGATTGCCCCAGTGACTGGGAGACTCCGTGTGTCTTCCTAACGTCGATAGCAACAGGATCACAGTCTCTTAGTGAATTATGATCCATTACCATCACAGACATCGCAAGTTTACCTACACCTTCAGCAGTCTGGTGACGTGAAGAGCTCCTCTGCCACCCACCGCCTCGTCAGGTTCTCAGACGTGGTACGCTGTGGCTTTACACATAACGCAAGACCCATGTGGCTCTCACCGTCGCTGACATCGCCAAAGGTTTCGAACCAGTCACCCATGACATAATCAACAGAGCTATCAACCTTGAAGTACGAAGTCTCATTCCCTGGTATGCAGACCTCCTCGATCTGGCGTGCAGACCACCTCAATCTGGCGTGCAGACCTCCTCAATCTGGCGTGCAGACCTCCTCAATCTGGCGTGCTGACCACCTCAATCTGGCGTGCTGACCACCTCAATCTGGCGTGCAGACCACCTCAATCTGGCGTGCAGACCACCTCAATCTGGCGTGCAGACCACCTCAATCTGGCGTGCAGACCACCTCAATCTGGCGTGCAGACCACCTCAATCTGGCGTGCTGACCACCTCAATCTGGCGTTCAGACCACCTCAATCTGGCGTGCAGACCACCTCAATCTGGCGTGCTGACCACCTCAATCTGGCGTGCAGACCACCTCAATCTGGCGTGCAGACCTCCTCAATCTGGCGTGCAGACCACCTCAATCTGGCGTACAGACCACCTCAATCTGGCGTGCAGACCTCCTCAATCTGGCGTGCAGACCACCTCAATCTGGCGTACAGACCACCTCGGTGAGGGTTGTCTGGCTTTGTGCCTCCCATGGGTCATCTCTACGTAAACATCATCATTACTTCCTCCGGCTACTGTCTGTTCATTCTTCTTTCGACTCGAGACACTTGGGATCTCTGCGCCTGAACTCTAGAACACCACCTGAACTCTCCCGTGCCTCCCCTGCCTGGCTTTCCTCTTCCACCACACAACAGGCGTTGCAGAAAATGGCATGCAATACTATCCTCGGTCCCTTTCAACGCCATCCATCAAGATACGGGCAACACGATGTCATTACTTGCTCTTCAAAAAACACCTGGATCTCATCCAACATTTCCGAAATCGGCTAGTGCATCATCTGGCCACCGTCATCTCTTGCTATCAGAGATCCCTAGTCCCCACGTTGCAGTTCGACGCAGATACTGCTCCAGTTCCTTACGAGTTCCTACAGACAAGAATAGCACTCATCCCTGCCATTGTGACCATCACCAAGAATCGAGAAACTATCATTCACCTCCTGATATGTACGTGAAGGCTGTGTGTTGAAACCCTTCTCCATTTGTCATTTCTTCAATATCATACTCATTTATAATTGCTCTGGGACGCCTTTCCTAAATGTGTCCCAGGACCCATGCTACTTTTAGCAGCAGGGAAATGATGGACTCCTTTGGAGTAGAGGTCTTCCACGAGACAGTTATATCCCTTTCCGTCAACAGAAGTTGAAACAGCCACTCCGAAGGTGAATCTTCTCTTGCATAGCAATCACAGGCAGGCGGAGTCCTGTGTCACGTTGCCTCAGTATTATTGCTAATCCATTTTCCCTGTATGATTCCTTCCTTTAGATTATTAACAGTTCAACAAGCCAAGTGAAAAAAAAATAGAAAAACATAAGGACGGGAGTCAAAACAAAAATGTGTAGCGTCGCTTGGCGAAATATTTTTTAGTGTCACTATGTTAACACTGAGGATGATAGCCTCGGCCCTACAGCCGTTCGAGCCAACATCAATTTATGAAATTAGATTCGGCTCGCTCCTGAGCCAGGCTCCTGAAAGTAGATCAGATATCGACATTCTATGGTGGATGGATAAGAGCGATAAACCTCGCGATTCTTGATGCGACTTTCGACCATACGAGTCGCTGCTCTATGGATATGTGAGAAGCATTATATAGCTCTTTCTACGCCCCGAGTGATTTTTCTTGTTTGCATTTTTTCTTCGGTTTTGGAAGTTTTTAACATGGTAGTATTGTGCCTCTAGAACTTAGGAAGTTTTCTAGTATGGCAACATGACCTCCTTTAGAACTAAGATTCTAGTTTGCATTATGACTCAATCTGGAACTTGGTTTCTAGTATGGCAATATGATTTCATCTAGAACTGATGATTACCTAGTATGGTAGTATAACTTCCTCTGGAAATAACACAAGGCATCGCACGTATGATAAAAAGAATCAGGTTTAGCCCTTATGTAACACCTTCAAGGACAGGAAATAGCTACACTGTTCTAGATATATTATGTATATATATATTGCCAGTGGTGTAGTCAGTGGGCGCCATTCCCTACACGCCCACCTTAGTGTAACCAGTGGGTGCCATCCCCCACACCCACTTTAGTTTAGTCAGTGGGTACCATCCCTGAACACGCCTTCAGTGTGGTCTGAGCATCATCTCCCTTACACCCACCTACAAAGTACTCAGTGGTTACCATCCCACACCCACGTACAGTGTAGTCATTAGGTACTAAACACTAACTACAGTGGGTGCCACCTTCAACCCACCTCCCTCCCCCTGCACTGTTTACACCTGGTACATACCACACTCTCGCTTCTGGTGTCGTCTGGTATGCTCCTGGTGTAAACTAAAACTACATTCTAACTTCTGGTATCCTCTGGTGTGCACAAGGTGTAAACCAAGACCAGACCCTCTCGCTTTTGGCTGCATTCTAGTATAGTATCACTGTAAACTAGGCTCGGACCCCTGTTGCTTCAGCTGGAACTGTGGTAAACCATAAACTTTAAGACCCTGAAGCCAACAGCTGGCCAGACAGTACACCCAAACACGCCACCCGGAGCATTGAGTAAACATATATTCTTATTTTCGCGAGAAACTTCTGAGGTCTTTGAGAGATACTTGGTGAGAAAGAGACTAATAGCTTTCTTTAGCGTTGAGATAGATGAGAAATAGCTTTTCTTAGCGTTGAAATAGATGAGAAATAGCTTTACCTACGTTGGCAAAAGTAAGAATTTGCCTTTTTTGCGTTGAGAGAGATAGGAAACTACTGTGCCAGTGTTGAGACATGAAAAATAGCTTTCTCATTGTTAGAGAAAGATTGAGAAATAGCTCTCCTATCGCTGAGGAAGATTGAGGAATAACTTTCCCATTGTTGGGAGAAAGATGATGCATCACTTCCAAGCGTTAAGACAGCTGACAAATTACTTTCCCACCACTGAGAAAGATGAAACATTGCTTTCCGCAGACAGAGTTTACGGAAAGATGAGAAATCCCCAGCGTCGAGAAAAGATGAGAAATTCTTAGACTTGAGAAATATGAGAAATGTTACCCTTGAGATGAATGAGAAATAGCGTTTGCCAGCTTTGAGAAAGACTAGAAATAAGTTTCCTAAGAGATGAGAAAGATGAAAAATAGCCTCCTTCTCGAGAGATGAGAAAGATGGTATATAGCTTTTACCAGCGTTAGGAAAGATGAGCAGTACAATGTATTCCCTTAAAATGAGAGAGAGAGAGAGAGAGAGAGAGAGAGAGAGAGAGAGAGAGAGAGAGAGAGAGAGAGGAGAGAGAGAGAGACCCAGCCAGCCAGCCCTAGCGTTGTACGGTATGAGAATGTGATTGATGGAAGATAGAAACATTGATGGCTGCTTTCTATGAGAGATAGAGTAGTGGTTAAGGAGGATAACTTTCTGATATATATCATATTTCAGCCACCATTTCCTTGTTAATTCATGTTTCACTCTTATCGTTGTCATCCTTGCTGTCTTATCTCGTAAGTTTCCCGTGTTTTCGTCACACATGTGTTGGACTCGCATTTTTGTCAGCATTGCTTCGTGCTTACCTCGTATGTTTCACACACTTCCTTTAGTAACTCATATTTCAATCGTATTTTTGTCACCCTCGCTCTCGTGTTTACATCTTCCTTGGGTTACATTTGATATTTGTTTTCATACGTATAATTTAATTTTTTTTATCTCTACGCTGTGAACTTGCGCATATTTCAGTAGTTTCATATTTTTCCTGTTAGGTGTGTCTGTTCAATTCTACACTCATGATTACAGCTCTCTCTCTCTCTCTCTCTCTCTCTCTCTCTCTCTCTCTCTCTCTCTCTCTCTCTCTCTCTCTCGCTTATATATGTTATCTCTGTCATGACAAAATTCTGGCGAATATTTGCTCTGAAAATTTTCTAGTTTAAGAAAATTTCTCTCGCAATATTCTGCAAAAAAAAAGCTTAGAGAAAAACTATAAGATATGACTTTGGATTAATCTTGATCTAACAAACTATTTAGAAAACGACTTTTAAACGACTCCCTTTGAAAACAAAATGAGGTAATGTAAACAAGAGACTCCAAGAAAAATATAAGACAAAGTTCCAGCGTATGCAAAAATGTCGCAAAGATAAAGAAAGAAAAAATCAAGTGGGTAAGAAAAAACTGCATGAATGAATCAGAGCTTTGAGGATAAGAGCAAGTAATTAGTTGATATAATGTAATTTGTAGGTAAACATGATTATATATCTGAGAAGTAATTCAGGTAAAAAAAAATCATATGTATATGAAAGATATCCTGTGTATAGGTAAACAGATCGAAAGAACGAGGAAAGTCATGATTCTACTTGTGATAAAGCTAGAAAATATTACAGGCAGGGAAATGGAGAAAGCTAAGATGCAACAGAAGCAAAGTAAGAGAGGTATTAAAGTAAAGACGAGAGTCGGGTAATAAACATAGTAAGGTTAGGTATAAAGTAAGGAAAAAAGTAAGGGAGGAGCTACAGTAGCTTAGAAGAAAGAGCAAGCAAGAAAGTAAAGTAAGATAGGAGAAGGAATATATATATATATATATATATATATATATATATATATATATATATATATATATATATATATATTGTAAGTTCCTTTTCCCGCCTTCACAAAGTAGCTTCAGGAAGAAATTTACAATAGGCTCAGGCGCACACATCCAAGCTGTTGATGTCATTCGCAACGCATCAAACCATAGCATACAATCCACAGCTTACCCCACAGCTTACCCCCACAACGAGACCCCATGGTTCTACCCTCTGGTCTTCCTTGATAGCTTCATACGTATCACCTTTGCTTTGAGCAATGAACCCATTTTCAAAACTCTTAGGAAAGAAAACGGCAAACTTATAGAGATTCATTATAAAGCTGTTGTCGGATCCCACCTTTTTCTGATTAATATGTTTAGATCTTCCTTTCTTTTCACGTGCTTCCATAAAAGTTCTCAAGCCGCTCTTATAGATCAGGTCACACGTGCGTTCATGAAAGAGCCATCGGTGAATGTATTCACACAAGTGAACACAATGAGGTCATTAGACTTTGAAAATCTCGTATTTCATAAAGAAAAAAAATTAAGGTACAGAGTGCTTATTTTCTACCAGCCAGGAAATATTTATGGGAATATAAATCATACACAAAAGTTTCTACGTTCTGGAAAATATATAAAGAAAAATAAATGATATCCTCTTAAGAAGAAAAATATATCGTGGGTCCCCTGGTGCTTTACATTTAATTGCACCTGTTTGTGTGTTTGTTACCGTTTGTTCACTGTGTGTGTGTGTGTGTGTGTGTGTGTGTGTGTGTGTATTAGTCTGCATGTATAAGTCTATAGGTGTGTGTTTGCGAGTGTTTATTTGTTTCTTTGTGTTCCTCCTAATTTTGTTTCTTTGTCTTTGTCAGCACGTGTATGTTTGGGTTGAGATGTTTATGGATGTATATATGTGCTAAACCTAATAGTCCTACATTTTTCGTATTTACTCTCAGCTTTCCCCTTTCATACACTTCATGGAATTCAGACACCAGCTTATTCCGGTTTTAACGCTAATCTGCCACCAGCTCCGCGTCGTCAGCAAACAGCAACAGTCTCGCGTCCCAAGCTCCCCTGACCCCAAGGTCCCTGCTTTCACCACCCTCACTATCCTACCCATAAACACATCAAAACAGTCATAGTGACATCACATATCCCCGTCACAGGCCCAGCTTCACACGGAACCACTCACCATCCTCTCTTCCTCTTAGCACGCACGCCTTACTCTCTAGATAAAAACTCTTTTACTACCTCGAGCAGCCTTCCTCCTACACCGTATGTTCTTAACGCCTTTGAATCGTCTGTATACCCTTCTAACTTTCACTATAGTAATCTGAGAGTTTCTGATATCTTCCAGGATAAAAAGAAAAAGCCTTGGTTGTTACTGTTTGAATTTCTTTGTATTCCTTGGCATTCCTTTGCAACGAAATCGATGGATATGATAAACAGAGGCTACGTGCTGTCATTGGGGTATATGAAGAGGTCAAGATTATACCATGGAAATGTGTGTGGTCATGGATAGTAGGCTCTGGTTTAGTTACATTATACATGACAGTGTGTGGTCATGGATAGTAGGCTCTGGTTTAGTTACATTATACATGACAGTGTGTGGTCATGGATAGTAGACTCTGGTTTAGTTACATTATACATGACAGTGTGTGGTCATGGATAGTAGACTCTGGTTTAGTTACATTATACATGACAGTGTGTGGTCATGGATAGTAGGCTCTGGTTTAGTTACATTATACATGACAGTGTGTGGTCATGGATAGTAGGCTCTGGTTTAGTTACATTATACATGACAGCTAGAGATTACATGTGTGGTAATGAGGCTATTGTTCGTGTTTCTGATAACTCCTTGCTAATGTGGGAAAAGGCAATTAGGAAAGGCAGTGATCTGGTTAATTTCATACGGTGTAAAGGACGCAGATCTCGACCAACATTCTTTTCCGAACTACAGTTATTTCTATTCGTTTCCTGCAGTACCTATAAACATATTACATAAAATCTTGTCTTTCCCACTGCTATGGAAACAGCATCATTAACACGGTATTTTCTGTATCTTGATAGCTGGGTGTGCTGCATATGTGCTGGACTTTATTGTGAGCGATCACTCTGTATCTACATGAACCTCGTTCACCTTAAAGTGGAGCACGGCTCAGATAACTGTGTTGTCTCTTCTTCCTCCATCTCTGTTATCCACAGCGGAATCGATAGCTTTATATGCTCTATTACTCTCACTTTTCCTCATCATTTCCATACTCCTTCGTGGAGTGCAGCCTCGTAGCTACAGGAGCCCTAGGACGTTATAGCAGAGTACAAGACTATATATATTGTAAGCAGTGATCATATGTACAAAAGAAAACCTTAATAAACTGATGGTGTTGCGATGCGTCCTTGGTGGGGTTGTATGCGTGGCGTTGTGGTGATGAGGGGTGGAGGGTCGACTGCCTGGGTGTGGTGCGGGGTTGGAGGGTGAGGCTGGGTCTGTATCAGCTGCACGGGTCCTCCAGCTGGCGTCCAGGGCTTCGCTCTCGTGAGTCAAGATGGTTGTCAGGGAAGAGTCTTGTGCCTTGGTCTGTAGTCTCATTGTTGATGTCGTCCTCAAAGGTCGTACCTTCGTGCTCAAGGGTCATAACGCCGTCCTCAAGGGTCATGACGCCGTGTTCAAGGGTCGTAACGTCGTCCTCAAGGGTCTTGCAAACTTACTCAGAAGTCGTTTCGTGGTGTTCCGTGGGTCGTGTGCTTCCTGTACCATCGTGCTCAAGAGTTCGTTTCGTCGTGTTTCAAGGGGTGTCGTGTCCTCGTGCCTAAGGATCGTACCGTCATGCTCAAGGGTCGTTCCGTCGTATCAAAGGACTCGTATGCGGGGGCGTTAGGAATTAATGTCTTCAGCTTTATATATTTCATAATATACTGCTGTCGCTGCGGGATATCCTCTACATAAAAGCTTTGAATTAACAACGTCAATCAGTCATTCTAGTATGGTCACCTCCGCCATGTAAATATGAATTACGATATCATAAGAAAATACGTACATTACAACGGCAAATATATAATACGTTTTGATGTATTTTAACCCGATGCTGCTCTGAGCAGACAAAGGCCTAAAAATATTCATGCATGCAAAATAAGCCTCATATATCATTGGGGCAAAAATTATCGTATGAAATTAAAATGAAGGCACGTGAAATATTATAAAAGAGTTGGATCTGAATATTAGCAGAGAATGTTCTGTGAATTGCTCATAGTCGTTCTTTTGTTTAGATAGATTTACGATTTCAGAGGATGAGTTACTAGTTTGTTATATTCAGTCCTCCTAACTCTCGGCTACATTGTCAAAACTATATATATATATATATATATATATATATATATATATATATATATATATATATATATATATATGTAACCCCAGGACTCCTTAGATGAAAGTCCCTCCCGCAGCTTCAAAGCTGCGCTACTTTAAGTAGCAGGTACATGATAGAGTCCTTTAGAGGAAGAAGTTCTTCGAAGAAATAGTTCTTCCCTATCGTTAAAAGAGAGTGACTAAACCTTTCCGAAGGTCTCTCACGGCGTAGCCACAAGCGGGCGGAATACATATGCAAGTGTGAAGGTACTGTGATACCGGACTACTGCCGCTCAAGTATACATCGCAAGTGAAAAGTCAGTCACCTATGGTAAGGTTGCATCAGCTTCAGTTGACGAAAGAGAGTATTGTTTCGTGAAATAAAGTTCTCACTTCAAAGGAGGCCATCCTGTCCCTGCTGCTGAGTGTAGCGCAGCCTTGGTTGTTCTGAAGTATGAGAAGAGGATGAATGGTTTTAGATGAAGGTGGGTTTGCGTCAAGGGTGTGTTTAACTTGTTTGTGGATGAGGAGGTGAGAGAGGAGGTAAATGCGACTGTCTTGGTTAAAGGGTTAGTTTTCCAGTCTACGAAGGGTTAAGGGGGGAACGTGGACTGAGTCGACTGCTGTTTGCTGATGGTACAGTTCTAGTGGCTGATTCGAGTGAGAAACTGTAGAAGCTGGTGACTGAGATTAGGATAGTGTGCGAAAGGGGAACGATGAGCTACTGCAAACAAGATAAAGCTATTAAGTTTAGTAGGGGAGTGAAACAGGCTGGTTAGAATGTATGTGAAGGGATAGAACTTGGAGGAAGTGAAGTTGTTTTAGGTATCTGGAAGTGGCAGTGGGTGGATTCATGGGCGCTGAAGTAGGTCATTAGTTGGAAAAGGGGACTAAGTCCCTAGGCGCACTGACGAGCAAGAGAGATCACCATATGTAAAGGCAAAGAAAGTAGGTTTGATGGCATAGCTAAGCCCTCGATGTTGTATGGGTGCAGAGCGTGGGTTGTAGATGAAAATGTACGGAAGAGGATGGATGCGCTGGAAATTAGATTTTTGAGAGAAAAATGTGGTGTTGGGTGTGTTTGTCGATTTAGGTGTGACGGAGCTAGAGAGAAATGGGGTAGTAAGAGTGTGTATGAAAATGCTGGTTTAGACATACGGAGAGCATGAGTAAGAAGAGGCTTAGGGTATGTTTGATAAGTGGGGGTAGAAAACAAAAGGGGGTAACCGAAACGAGATAGGAGGATGGAGTGAAAGTTGCTTTGAGTGCTCGGGGCCTGAAACTGCAGGAGGGTGTGAGGCTTGCATGGGACAAAGCGAATTGGACCATTGTGTCATGCAGGATGTGACGTAATGTCAATGGGCTGAACCAGGGCATATGAAGCGGTCATGGGAAACCACGATTAGGCTTGTGGGGCTTGGTTGCGGATGGTGGGTTCTGGCTTTGGTGCATTATACATGAGAACGTGAGAGTAGATGCGAGTAAAGGTGGCCATTTCTTCATCTATTCCTGTCGCTACCTTGCTACACTGGAAGAGGCGATCAGATATTATATATATATATATATATATATATATATATATATCTTTCTTCTTTCTTTTAAACTATTCGCCATTTCCCGCGTTAGCGAGGTAGCGCTAAGAACAGAGGACTGGGCCTTTTTTGGAATATCCTCAACTGGCCCCCTCTGTTCCTTCTTTTGGAAAATTTAAAAAAAAAAACGAGAGGGGAGGATTTCCAGCCCCCGCTCCCTCCCCTTTTAGTCGCCTTCTACGACACGCAGGGAATACGTGGGAAGTATTCTTAATCCCCTATCCCCAGGGATAATATATATATATATATATATATATATATATATATATATATATATATATATATATATATATATATATATTATAATATTGCGTGTAAATGTGTGTAAATATATGTATTTTGCTGAAGACTAACGCACATTCAAAATTCACCAATATCATTCCGTTCTTTGCTATCTTACCGACTGTAGGGTTTCACAGGCGAGTAGGACATCACCTTCGGCGAGATTGTATCATCGTCATTGGACGGAAAGGCGTTACAAGCCTGTCGAGGATCTTCTCTCTCTCTCTGTTCAGGTGTCCATCATTTCCCTGCCTCTGATTTGAGCGCAGCGTTGAAGGTGCTGGAGCAACATGAGATGGGGATCCTGTGGTCGTAAATTGATTTCTTCTTTCACATTTCTGCCACGGTATGCGCTTATTTTAGTTACCACAACCACCTCACATTTTCTTATACATGGAAAATCCGGTATCGCAAGATTCATGATCAGGTTTAGAAGAATCTCAAATTAATGAGGATGTAGAAGATTATAATAGCGGGATACACAACCCACACCAACAACACGTCTGAGGAATAAGTTTATAAGACCCAGTCTCCTGAGAAACTAGAAAATGTAAACAGAAAACTTTGCAGGGATGAAATAATGATGGGAAAAAAAGGCACGTATTAAATAAATAATCCAGTGAGACCATTAACGCCAGAATGAGAGTGGAACAGAAGAGCCAAGATAAAGTGGAACAGACAAACTAAGGCAATACGGAACAGAAAAAAAGAAGAGACCATGTACATATCATGGAACAGAAGACCTTCGATTCACAAGCTAATGAGGAAAAGAAATTTGCAGGTAATGTGGAAAAGAAACATGGAGCAGCATGCTAATGAGGAAGAGAAGCCGTAATGAGCTGCAAGTCTTCGTCAGGCTTAGGGAGGGAGGATGTAGCGAAGGAGAAGGAGGAAGATGATGATCAGGTAACAGCTTTTAGAAGCAGAGGGGAATGTTACCACACACAACTTCCACTAATTATCCTTGATAAGATCTCTTAGTGTGTGTGTGTGATTACTATTTGCGTGGTGCGGGGAGAGAGTTTTACTCGTGTTGCTCCGTCTCCTAAACATGTTTATATGTTCCATTTCTTTACTCGTATGTGTACACACACACACACACACACACACACACACACACACACACACACACACACACGCTAGCCTAAGCCCATATATCGAACAGCCTCGAAAGGAGGATAAACTCTTGGGTTCACAAGTAACTATTCCTCAGTACCTACGATTCGAATCTTTGTAACTCGCCCGCTTTAATTCTGGTACCATATTTGTTGTTTTCTTCTGGACCTTATTCTTTTAGCTCTCCGTGTGTCTCTGTGCGATAACCAAACATGAGATCCATATTGTAGTTTTGGCCATATATATGACGTGAACAGCTTGCTAGCTGAATATTTACTTGTCCATAAACTTAAATGCAGTTCTAACATTGCTTGGAAGACAGTTGGTTTCCCCAACTATTCTCCTAATGTGGGACTCTGGCGACAGGTCACAGATAGTGTCGACTCTGAAATCTGTCTCGGAAACTTGCTCTTTCAGCTTGTATCCTGCTTGAAGTTATTCATACTAGGGTCTTCTTTCACTGCGTCTTCTCCTCATTACTTTACACTTTGAATTTCATCAATCATGTATCAGACTTTGTTTTTCAAAGTTTCCGTTGTAAGTTGATGCAGTAGTCTTTGCTCATTACCTTGACAGCGTCTTCAAACATGCTCAGGAAGAATTCCAGTTCATTTGGCAAGTCATTCACGTGTATTAAAAGAGCAGTGGTCCCACTTTAAGGAGACTCCTCTGAAATGCTTCCTTTATTTCCTTCCACCGAAAGAGTCTGGTGTTCATCAAGGGAGTCTCATTCTACCCAGTGATCAAGCTTGTTTACCACAGTGTTAGGTGCTTCAAGCATTCTAAATACAGACTATGCACACAGCCTTCTCTCTCATTTAAGAGGGAGTTTACTCTCGTATAAATCGACGAAGCTCGTTTCGCATGACGTTCTTGCCCTGAAGACAAGTTTTCTTTCACTTCGGTAGTTTTTCATCTGCAGAAAGTCAACCATTTGTGTTCTGATTATCTTTTGTTCCTTTCAGACCAAATTCATCAGAGATCGATCTGTACTTCAGTGCCTTCTCCCAGTCCCCTGTCGTACAGAAAGTCATTACGTTGCCTTACTCCATTCCCTTAGTATCTTAACTTTTTGTTGCAGCAACATCTTGATCAAGAGAATTATCAGCAAACATCTTAAACATTTATGGAGATTTTTTTTTATTAGGTCACTTAGTATTATTGGGTCAAACCCTTTATTATCTTATCTTCAGATGTTTTCCTGCTCTCTAATACCTCCATCCCATTCCATATTAGTGTCGGGGCTATAATATCTTCCAGTCTGATAACATTTCTGAACTTGTCATTCAACTGTTCACTCATCCTTGCATTATCCTCTATGATATTTCTGTCTAATCCTTAAGTCCGATTACCTCCTCTCGAACTGACAATTTACTTCCTGTTTGTTTATGGAAAAGTTTTGGATCAGCTTCTGTCTTGTCCACAATGTTCTGGTCGATGCTTTTCTGTTCCTCCTTTCTCATCCTGGTTATTCATCTCTTGTTGCTGGCCGGCTTGCATGACGCCTATACTACGTCACACGACATCGCGAGGCTCTGCATTTTGACATCTTTTATTGGGCCACTCTTCCTAAGTTCTCGACCTCCTCTTTCTATCTGAAACTAATGGTGCCTGCGTTCCGACTCCTTTATTGTAGATTTCAAAGAGCCTTCCACTGCAGTGCTCTGGTTCCTAACAATTAAACTCCATTTCCCCATTTCATGTTACAACAGTAACTGTTTAATGCTGTGAAAAGTCCACGGTTATGTCTCCTCTCTAAGACTGGTCTTATCTCTGTGGTTTTAACATAATCATTTACTGCATAATTAGATTGAAGCATCACATTTTCAGTTTTCCAGTTGGTGTACTGCATGATAGTATCAGGATCCAAGATAATCTGTCAAGATGTATCACTGATAGTGTATCAGTATCCCTTATCCTGATGTGTCCAGTGACATGCAGGTGTAGGATATCATCGCAAGAGCTCCATGATTCTCTGTCGCTTTGCTGATCCAGGTTATCCCAGTCTGACTCTTCATATCTTAAACCCCCCATTTTGGTATCCCATTCTCTTTGAGCAGTGTAGGATTCACTGCTTCATGTACTATATTAATCGTTCCTTCATCCTTATCGTTGTATATTTCTTCTGGTGTGTTGTAATCCTTTGGTGGATCATATACTATCAGCACCACTGTGCACCTCTTTCCTACAGTTACCCTTTCTATTATATTTTGTTGGCCCATCTCCCTGTATTTCCTCAGACATAAGACTCTGTTACCAAGTGTGCCAACCCTCCTTCTACCGTTTCTTCTCTGTCCGTCCTTGCTGTTAGATCTTATCTCAGTGTATGAGATCTTACCTCCAACAATATCAGGTATTATTTCCATGAATCCCAGCTCTTTACCGTCTACCACTTGTCTGTCTGCAGCCGTGAACATCATCATAAGTCTGACATGTACTTCACGTAACATTTTTGAGGTCTCCTCATCGGGGGGCAATCCGTCCTCTTGTCTCGTGTGATGTTTCCCGTTTATTTCCCTTCTGACTATTATTTACCTCTCTCTCTCTCTCTCTCTCTCTCTCTCTCTCTCTCTCTCTCTCTCTCTCTCTCTCTCTCTCTCTCTCGCTCGCTCGCTCTCGCCACTGACGACAATCCTGCTGCTGAATCCCACTTTGTAAGTTTCCTCGCCTCCCTGTGTACCTTCTTGCTGCATGACGCTACATATGACCGTCACTGGTCCGTCCCCTGGTGTTCTATATCCGCCAGTCTTCCTCTTTTGATCAGCATTCCGTCCATCTCCACCCTCTCCTCCTTACCTGGAACATGGTCTTCTTCCAGCCCAGGGATGGTCATTCGTTCACGTCTGTCAGCCTCCTGCTTCCTTTATCTACCTTAAATTTCAATGGCTTCCAGTCTTGACTCCCCAGCCTCCTGGTTTCTGGGTATCTTTAGCATCTCCTTCTGTGCCAACAAACATTGATTCTGTCTACTGTGTTCTCTTGTTACCTTTATCTAATGTCTGTGTATGTATACAATTTTTCTTTTGCTTGGCTATAACTTCCAATATGAATCGTTCCATTTCGTTGTCGAATTATCTGTAAAATTACCTCCCAAGATATTACAAGACATCTATCTATCGATCTTTGTATCATTTATCTATCTGTCTGTCTGTCTATCCATCTATGTTTGTCTATCTATCCATCTATATATCTATTCATATATCTGTATCATATTACCTACATCACAAAGTCTTTGCCAAGATCAAAGTTCAGTAGAAATTGAACACAAGTTCAGTAAGACTCGAGAGCAGAGTAAGAGAACTCCCTACGTAGAAATCCTTTTATATCTCTCATGTCTACATAGACTTCTGAGGCTTATGGAAATAGAAATTTATTCTGGAGATACTTTGTGGAAATAGGTCGCGAGCGTAGCCTCCAGCGATGGTCGCTCTTGATGTCTCATTAAAACTTTTGTTATTCCTATAATCTTCAACAATTGGGAAATTCCAAAGCATTTCTCAACTTCATGTAACAAATTTCTTCTCATTTGATCCCAGCCATTTGAGGGAGAATAGTGACATACTCCCTTACTTTGCATGGATAATTAAGACGTAATCATACACGTATTTCCATAGCCTATGTTCAAAGCGCTACACAACAACCTTGAAATAGATTATGATGCAAGAAAATCCATTTTGTGCTGTGAACCTCTCCGCCAAGCGCGTCCATTACTCAAAAAATACATATACGACAGTTTCAGTCAAGCGACAGGCAACATGTCCCAGCCGACTAGACAGCAGCCAGGCGTACGATGTTATCACGACGTGTGGCCTTGTATTTTTGCTTAAGTCCCCAAAAGATTTGTTTTATTTTCCTCAAATGGAAACTGATACGATGCAGAATTTAATCAAAGTTCCTTTAATGATATCTGAGACGTTACACACACACACTCAACACACACAGACGCGCGCGCGCGCGGGCCTCCGTCCGTGGTGCTGAGCTCAGCAATATGACCCACCAATCTCAGGGCCCAGGTTCGTGTTCCGGACAGGTGAGCCGTCTTGCAGCCAACGTAGCTCCTCATTCTCTCCCCTGGGGCGAAAGATCAGTTTTACACACACACACACACACACACACACACACACACACCATAACTAAGAACAGTTAGGAACAAATGAACAACGGCCATATTCTCACACGTCCATTCTCTAGTTCATCTGAAACCAGAACCTGTCATCCACATCCACGCACCACCTACTATTCCATTGTTTAATATGACCTCTTCATTTGCCCCCCATATACCAAGTTGCTCCAGCTTATTCTATCCTTTGCAAGCTTGTCTTCCTCCTAAATGTTAAGGCGCCGATATCCCAAACACTCTTTCACTCCAACCTTCCCTCTCCTCCTCCTCGGGCTCTCCCTGCTGCACCTCATTATCTTTACATTTACTCTCGGCTTTCCTCCAAACTCCGTCACCAGGTTTACGAGTCTCTCTCTCGCGTCTGCCATCAGACCTGTGTCATCAGCAGACAGCAAATGATTCCTCTCCTATGCCCCTCCTCACCCCGCTTACTGTAGGCTCATCCCTCGCTTGAAAGACTCCTGTTGGTCATTTCCAATTCATCCATAAACAGACTAAACCACCTCGGTGACATCATACATCCTCGATCTCTTGGAAATTGATTTTGAGTATAATTCTTGCTACATATGGGTTCCTTCATTAGCCATCATCCTCACCTGCAATACATGGGTGTCCTCTCTCTCTCTCTCTCTCTCTCTCTCTCTCTCTCTCTCTCTCTCTCTCTCTCTCTCTCTCTCTCTCTCTCTCTCTCTCTCAGCCCTCCTTCAGTCACTAGTTCCCACGTCGTGAAGCAATAGATGGACACGAAATCTTCATTTCGATAGATATGATGAATTGATCTTATGGCTTATTATGACACTGGTGTCCATCCAATAATGCTGTCAGTATTGGACGATATATTAAGAATCCCTGAAATGTTCAGAGATCACAGTGTCCATCTAAGCTCCATTTTCACTATATAGTTTTTTTTTTTCTCATGAAACATCATTACTGAGTCATTTTCAGTCACTATCAACTTTAATTATCTTCATACTCAGGTCGGTTGTTGTTCAATCCTCTGCATTATTTCTTTTTTTCATTTATTATAATTCCATCAGTTCTTCCGATGTCTCTTCACCCTTTGTCCTCTAGTTCATTAACCTCGCCTCTCTGTATATAATCATGCGTCCGTCTTTACTTACCTTACCATCGTGTTACACTCCCCACCCACCCCTTCTCCCTCTCTCCCTTCTGTCTCGCATCTACTTCTTTCATCTCTTCCTTACCTCAGCTGCTTCCCTGCATTCCATCATAACGTTCTTCCTTCATGTGCCCTGTTGCTCCACGACTTGTGCTGTATCTTTTCTCGCATCTCGCCATTAATCACGTAGATTCTCTTGATGAAACTCCCGCCTCGCTCATTAAACAGGCTCCCTCACCCATGGAATAACAGATCTTCTGCCGTTAACCATTATCTTCTTCCCCATTAGCCATCTATCTCCCCCCCCCCCCCACACACACACAAAGACTCCTCCCTCCTGCCCCTATTTCCCACTCTAGACTCGCCCCCTATCAATTGCTCCCCTCCTCTTAAGACCCATTATATCCTGCCTCTTTGCCCACATGGCCATTCATAACATTAACCTATTGCCTTACGTCGGCTTCCAACTCCCTATCCTCTACCCCCACACTCGGCATGAGCAGGACACAACACCAGGAATTTCAATTTGCCAGATACTCCGATCTCATGATTACTGACATGAATATTTTCACTTTGTCTGGCTGGGAGGGAAGGTGGGTGTTGTGAGTCTTTGCTGGGTTGAAGAGAGAGAGTATCGGAGGAGATGCTGGAGGAAGCATTCGTGGATTGGAGGGAGTGTTGATGGATTGGAGGAAGTGTTAGTGAATTGGATGTGGGAATCTTAGAGGGTTTGAGGGAGCGTTAGAGAGTCTGAGGGGTGTTGGCGGAGTTTTAGAGGGTTTGAGAGGCTGTAGCAAGATTGAAGGAGTATTGGAGGGTTAAATAGAGTTTTAGAGGACTGAAAACAGTGTTGGAGGAAATATTGGAGAACATAGTAAGGACTAGAAGATAGAGGTTGACATTTAGCGGGGAGAGACACCAGAAACGACTCTATCTAGCGATCTGTTTTTCTATCTATCTACCTACACGCATCTGCCGCCCGCTTATCTACTTAGATATTTGCTGGAGAAACCATCATAGATAATTCAGTAATAAAACGCACGTTTCAAACCTAAACGCATCAATAACACAACATGCGATTAAAACCGAGCCAAAAGATTAACATTAAAAGTTGCACATGACAATGAAACACGAGTTTGAACCATGGAACATACGATTGACACTGAGAATCAGAAAACACTTTGGAAAAATCAACATAAATCGAGAGCAAAAACATTTACAATAGATTCACACGGCAGATAGAGTAAGCTCGCTCTCTTTGCTCATCCCATATCGCCTTAGAGATATCTTTGACCTCTGAGTATTTGTTGCATCTCTGTAACCAAAGACTTAGAGTTCAGAACACTGGATAAGATGCATTATACAGCAGGGCTAAACATTAAAGCAAATGTTATAAGATTAAAGGGAATGAATCCATGACATCATCTCTATAGAACCGAAGTTTCCTTGAGTGATTTAGCACTAATGGTTTCTTAGATAACTTGATAGTTCTAAATCTCTATGAACGAAGATGGTATAGATCCTCTACTGGCCTCTACGCTGGGCCAAAATAAAGGGGAAAAGATCTTTTGAAGAAATTGAGAAATGTTACCACAAATGATAGGGTCAGTAGACGCTGTATCAGGCTACCTGCTACTGTCGTAACTGGCGAATTACGACACTCGTCTGCGGTGAGACTACACTGTTAGTCAACATGGAATAGACGTGAATAAATTTCGAATTCCCCCGGGAAGAAATGTATTTTCTGTAGAATAATTGGTCTCATGTTATCCGTTTTCTTTTAAATGACCTTTCTCACTTGTTGTCTATATCCATAAGCCTTACCAGTTTTTCTCTCATTCCTCTGTATCTCTCTGTCTTCCTTTTTCGTGGTCGTTTTGTCTCGCTCTCCAGCCTGGGTGTCAGAAGGGTTAGTGACGGCTTCGCACTGAATCAGCACTGTCGTGGCTGTCAAGTGTCATTCCTTTGACCCAGGTAGCTTTCTCGTCTTACCGCCTCGCCTACACGGGGGCTGTTTGTTAGCTTTCAGTCCACAAACGCACAAAGTCTCCATCTTTCACATAACACCCGGCAGCAAGTAACTCACGCTACTCGTTCTCTGTAAAGCTATGATTTGCTGCGGTGAGCGCTACACGCCAGCCCTGCCTGTAGAAAGATTCTCGTCGTAAGTGCTCCTAGGTTAGCTCTCTCTCTCTCTCTCTCTCTCTCTCTCGTCCAGTGATATTCACTGATGATGAGTTTTCAGGAACAGATCATGGAACGACTTAAACATGAGACTGGCGCCTTTGCCAAGGATCCCCTGGGACATACTATGGAAAATGAGGCAAATATCAGAGATCTCTGGCATCAGCCTAAATGAGAAACCTGATATAAGACGAGAAGAAAATATAAGACAGTACTGCCAAGCTAATGTGATGAGTGGGATGATAATGAGAGATCTCATTATGAGATAAGACTTGATGATGTAGATGTCCATTGTGTATATACGTAAGAGGGAAATTTACTGAATACTCATTAACTAATCAAGTTGAATGAAAGGAAAGGAAATCAGAAACAATATGTAAATAGAATTGAGGGGATGGGATACCTGAAGTACTGTGGATCACCTAATCTACCATAGACCATCTGAACTACCAGAGACCACCGGAACTACCATTGAAGGCTTAAAAAGCTCCAGTTGTTTAATCCTCACTCATGATAACCGATGCATGGCAGCAAGTAGGAGGAGGAAAGCAAAATGTGTTGGAATTAGATGCGTCACCTACAAGCAGAGTGAACGCATAAATGCCTAGCAGGGGAGATAGAAGAAGCTGTTGTCTAGTGTTTTATGCACTGAAATATGAGAGAAGTCATTGAAACTCCCAACAGAAAACTACAAGGATGGTTAAGGACAGATCAACTACGACTTGACGATGAAGTGGTGGAAGATAAGAACATAACTACACAGTCTAGGTATGTGGTGAGCGCTACGCGTTGGCCATGCCACTGCTTAGATCTTGTCGTAGGTACTGGTAGGTAAGTAGGTAGGTCTTCTCCACCAGCTTCTCTCCCCTCCTGCTTGAGGAACCCAAACGTAAATCTTCGTCCCTCTGACTACAACAAATGGCTTACTCTCCTTCCTCACGCTACAGTACCTGCCTCACTCTCTCCTCTCACTACAGTACCTGCCTCACTCTCTCCTCTCACTACAGTACCTGCCTCACTCTCTCCTCTCACTACAGTACCTGCCTCACTCTCTCCTCTCACTACAGTACCTGCCTCACTCTCTCCTCTCACTACAGTACCTGCCTCACTCTCTCCTCTCACTACAGTACCTGCCTCACTCTCTCCTCTCACTACAGTACCTGCCTCACTCTCTCCTCTCACTACAGTACCTGCCTCACTCTCTCCTCTCACTACAGTACCTGCCTCACTCTCTCCTCTCACTACAGTACCTGCCTCACTCTCTCCTCTCACTACAGTACCTGCCTCACTCTCTCCTCTCACTACAGTACCTGCCTCACTCTCTCCTCTCACTACAGTACCTGCCTCACTCTCTCCTCTCACTACAGTACCTGCCTCACTCTCTCCTCTCACTACAGTACCTGCCTCACTCTCTCCTCTCACTACAGTACCTGCCTCACTCTCTCCTCTCACTACAGTACCTGCCTCACTCTCTCCTCTCACTACAATACCTGCCTCACTCTCTCCTCTCACTACAGTACCTGCCTCACTCTCTCCTCTCACTACAGTACCTGCCTCACTCTCTCCTCTCACTACAATACCTGCCTCACTCTCTCCTCTCACTACAGTACCTGCCTCACTCTCTCCTCTCACTACAGTACCTGCCTCACTCTCTCCTCTCACTACAATACCTGCCTCACTCTCTCCTCTCACTACAATACCTGCCTCACTCTCTCCTCTCACTACAGTACCTGCCTCACTCTCTCCTCTCACTACAGTACCTGCCTCACTCTCTCCTCTCACTACAGTACCTGCCTCACTCTCTCCTCTCACTACAGTACCTGCCTCACTCTCTCCTCTCACTACAATACCTGCCTCACTCTCTCCTCTCACTACAGTACCTGCCTCACTCTCTCCTCTCACTACAGTACCTGCCTCACTCTCTCCTCTCTCACTACAATACCTGCCTCACTCTCTCCTCTCTCATTACAACTCCTGCATCACTCTCTCCTCTCATACTACAACTCCTGCCTCACTCTCTCCTCTCTCACTACAACACCTGCCTCACTCTCTCCTCTCTCACTACAACTCCTGCCTCACTCTCTCCTCTCCCTCGCTTGACAGACGCCCGTGAAAAAATCGGTAACCACATTACCATATTGGGGCCTTTATGTTGGCTCCCTGGGTCACGTGCTGCCACCTGGGAGGACTGCTGGCAAGGGACTGACAACATTAGTGTGGAGAGAGAGAGAGAGAGAGAGAGAGAGAGAGAGAGAGAGAGAGAGAGAGAGAGAGAGAGAGAGAGAGAGAGATGATGATTTTCTTTTTTCTTAGAAGGAGGTCAGTAAGAGAGGAGGGTAATGGAGTATTGTAGAGCTAAAAAGCAACTTCTGTTCGACTCTAAACACAAGCTAAGTTATAAGCTCCCGTCTACCCGGTAGAGTCAGCCCCACCCCCGTACAATCAACCGTAGAATCAGGTCAACAGACTAATAAACTAAGGTCAATTGGTGGTCACCCAGTTCACAAATTCTACTCGAGCAATCGCTTGTGTATGTTCTCCGGAGGTCCTTCCTTCATCAGTGAACCAGTATATCTTGATCTTCGAATTCCTTCACGTCTTGAAGAAACATAAGTTAATGATAGTATTCATTAACATTGGAATATGGTGTTGGGATGGGGAGGTTCTTAAAGCATAAAGTAAATACAAAGGAATATATATATATATATATATATATATATATATATATATATATATATATATATATATATATATATATGTATATGTGTGTGTGTGTGTGTGTTTGTGTGGCGTCCATTCTGAGCCATGGGGAAGCCTTATAAAACCAGAGGAGGCTCCCGTAGCAGTAAGTACATTAGTACAGAGATCATCTGAGGTAAAGATGATGTATCCTACCTAACAGGAACCCAGGTTCGGTTCCCTTCAACTGGACAGAACCAGCGAGTAAAGTATCCAGTGTGTGGAGAATGATCCGGTTATCCCCAGTGTTGGAGTAGTGAGCTCAGTAGCCCCATTATGAGGAGTGAGCTGAGTAACCCCATTATGAGGAGTGAGCTGAGTAACCCCATTATGAGGAGTGAGCTGAGTAACCCCATTATGGGGTGTGAGCTGAGTAACCCCATTATGAGGAGTGAGCTCAGTAGCCCCATTATGAGGAGTGAGCTGAGTAACCCCATTATGAGGAGTGAGCTGAGTAACCCCATTATGGGGTGTGAGCTGAGTAACCCCATTATGAGGAGTGAGCTGAGTAACCCCATTATGAGGAGTGAGCTGAGTAACCCCATTATGAGGAGTGAGCTGAGTAACCCCATTATGAGGAGTGAGCTGAGTAACCCCATTATGAGGAGTGAGCTGAGTAACCCCATTATGAGGAGTGAGCTGAGTAACCCCATTATGAGGAGTGAGCTGAGTAACCTCATTATGAGGAGTGAGCTGAGTAACCCCATTATGAGGTGTGAGCTGAGTGAACACAACGTGGGTAGTGAGGTGCGTAAGTACGCTCAACCCAATGAAACGAGTAGCTACAATGAGATTACTGAGCTGAGTTGCACATTATGATAACTGAGCTCAGAAGCGTTCCTGAGACTATTAAACTCAGTCGCCTCACTGAGACAAAGGTCAGTAGCCTCACCTACGCGACTACCTTGGATAGCCTCAAGGAGGTTACTGTTCCGGGCAACTGAGGTGAAGTGAGGAGCCTCACAACGACTACTACGCTCAGTAACCTCACAATAGCTGAGAGAGAGAGAGAGAGAGAGAGAGAGAGAGAGAGAGAGAGAGAGAGAGAGAGAGAGAGAGAGAGAGAGAGAGAGAGAGACCACGAGAGACCACATCCCCCTATCTAATACTGCACTATCATTCGATAGCATCTTTAACACCTCCATATTCAGAGGTTCCCTACCTAAGCTCCGACATGAAGAATGAATTGCTGTTATCTGGTGAGGTAGTCTGTATAGGCCTAACTTGGGCGGTTTATGGCCTTCTCACTCCTCGGCACAGCCATTCCCAGACAACTTTCCGTCCACTTAAGGTCTGGTTCCAATAGGATGAACAGAATGTAATGTATTTACATTTGCTGGTTCGTTTCAACATTTCAATAGCCCGGGAATTGGAAGCTCTTACACAACTTTGAACTAACTCCGGATGGCTTGTCCTCTTTGCTCCCTCGCTACTCCTCTCTCTCTCTCTCTCTCTCTCTCTCTCTCTCTCTCTCTCTCTCTCTCTCTCTCCTCCCCCCCAAAAATCTCTCGACACAGGACCACCCGCTCTCCCTCTCCTCCTAGCGCCACGGGCCACCCTCCACTTTCCATCCTCCACCCACACACACACACACACACTCCCTCTCTTCCTACACTTCCTCCTCCTCTCCGCCAATAGCTAACGACCTTCCTCCTCCCTTCCCCCCGCCCCATGGCCTAGACCCTCCCCTCCCTGCTGCAGCCCAGCATATAATGATTGACCAGCATTCACAGACTCTGGCAAGCTACTGTCTCTAGGTGGGACGTCGCTAGACGCAACTGACATTGGCTCTCTCTCTCTCTCTCTCTCTCTCTCTCTCTCTCTCTCTCTCTCTCTCTCTCTCTCTCTCTCTCTCTCTTTCTGTCTCCAGCTATTATCTATTTTCTTATCTTTGCCATTTGCACGTGTTTTCCTGCATCTTTTCTTAATTTTCTCCTTTGTTATGATAACGATATGCGTAAATGTGTGTGTGTGTGTGTGTGTGTGTGTGTTCGTATTTGAGAATGTCTGTCTGTGTTAGCATGATTGCTTTTGTGCATGACTTCCTATGTGCGCGAGTGTGCTTATACATGAATGTGTTAGCGTTTGTGTGTGTGTGTGTGTGTGTGTGTGTAGTTGCCTATCTGTACTGTACGAGGAAGAAGTTCTACACTCATGGCTCCCCATGACTTGAACATTTACTACTATCATACAACTTTATAAACTTTTGTATTTCAAACTTCTGTATACTGTCCACATTCACAGTGTCATCACGCAGTATATTTTATTCATTCACTACATTTATACTACTGTAAATACGTAATTCTCAAAAAAAATTCAAAACTGTTCTTCGTTTAGATTCGTTATAACCTCTGGTTGTTCTTTGTGTTCTACGAAGAACTGTTCACATCAGACGTCATCAAATCGCTTAAGAAATTCATGATCTGTTTATAAATTTGTGTTGTCTATCCCTTAGATATTTTCTCCTTTACAAGAAGTCGTCCATTTGCTTTCTGATTATCCTTTCCAGTACCTTACAGACCACACTCGTCAGAGAGAGTGATCTGCAGTTCAGCGCAACTCGCTATTCACCTTCGCTAAAGATAGGCATGTCATTTACACTCATCTCCTCCCTTGGCACTTTAGCGGTCCCCAGTGACATCTTCTACGCCATTTTGCGTCCCGTCTTCTTTCTAGTTCACTGATCCCCGAAATTCGGCGAGTTTATTGCGTGTTGGTAGTACATTTATTGTTGGTCATTAGCTTCCTAGTATCTGCCATAATTTCCTGTAAGTCGTCTTCCTCTCACACATTAGCCCATTAGGCGAGAAAGAGGAAATAACGTCCTGATTCGTTAAAGGAAATTACGTACCGTTTTCCATTAATATTCCGGGAAACAAACTCGCGGTTTTCCCCTCTTCATTCCCACGTAATTTTGTTCCATTTTCTTTCCCGTTTCTTAGCGGTAGAGAGGATGAAGTGATATCAAGGTGAGGGTAGATATAATGTACGCATTTTGTTCTCGAAATAGACTGACTGCGGTTATAAGAGGTAGATGCGGGAAAGAGAGCTGGTTTCAGTGAGAGAGGAGAGAGGGTTACAAAGATACATAGACGTAAGGTTTAAGCGAGGTGGTCTAGCCCTAACGAAAACAAAAAAAGCGCATTCCCCTTAAATGCAGTAAAAGGAAAGAATATCAAAGCAAAGGCTCTCGCCCCTCACCCTCCACTTCCTCCAACAACACGCAGGATGGGAAGCAGGTAGAGAAAAATACCTTGCAGGATTGATATGCCTGAAGGAAATTTTCATAGAAAAGTCATAAGGTAGAATGAACATGAATATGTCATACATCCCATCACCAACGACATGCATCCCTTCACTTATTATAAAGACAATACTATGAATAAACTTGAGGTACAGCATTTCGACTTAGCATGTCTGTATTATTTTTGGTGCCGAAGAATGATACAATAATTCTTTCTTACTAATCTTAAAGCAGGTGACACGGATTAATAAATGTTCGTATGTTACCGTAGCTTGGCCAGGGAGAGATAGGTGGTTGAAAATATAGCATAATATACTATTACGTTATCATGATTGATTAAATGAATTATTCAGTGCCGGAAAGTGACAAGTGATGATCAAACCAAATTTTGAAAATATTATCAGTGTTGCTCTAAACAACATATTTTTGGAGGTTATTCCACACATCAATAATGTCGTTGATAAAGAAATATTTCCTACAGTCCAAATTAACATGGATGCCACCAAGTTTTGATCCGTTTTCTCTCGTTGGTAGCGTTAGTGCTACTGTAAAGAAATTTTCAGTATCGACGTTGGTGAATCCTTTAAGAATTCTAAAACATTGTTGTTTTTGCCTCAGGGACGCCTCTTGCTTAGAGAGAACAGGTTTTAATTCTCGCAATCTGTCCTCAAATTGTTTGTTGCGCAATGAAGGAATCAATTCAGTTACTCTTCGTTGCACTGCTTCCAGTCTAAGAATACCTTTTCGTAAGTGGGCGACCCGGAACTACATTGCATATTCGAGGTGGAGTCTAACTAGACTTAGGTATTATGGCAATTTCACATCCTTGCTTTTGAATGAAATAATTCTGTTAATAAATCCTGACATCCTATTTGCTTTCGTGGCAGCTTCATTACAATGCTGAGAAAATTTGCAGTTGTTGGTGACGCTTATATCACTCACACAAGGAGTGCAGAGAGAATACCCAACTACATACACTTGTGAAAAGAATTTGCCATAAGGCATGGGTTGCGCGTTGTGCGCACCGCATGTGCCAGTGTTTTCACAAAACGATAGAGAGAGAGAGAGAGAGAGAGAGAGAGAGAGAGAGAGAGAGAGAGAGAGAGAGAGAGAGAGAGAGAGAATTAAGAGAAGAGTAATCCGTTGAAAGAGAGAGAAGAGAGAGCAATTTTCCGCTAAAGGGAATGAGCGAAAAGCTGGAAATCCACAGGGGTATCACAGATCAAGAACAACAACAACAAGAACATGAAGAACAGCGTCGACACACGTAAAAGCAATCTTGATGACGGAAGATCTTACGGAAAAGGGAACGACGATATGAACCTTAATTATGACGGTACCAGCCTTGATTATGATGGTACGAGCCTTGGATATATTTGCGCGGTCTCTAACCTTACCCCTAAAGGTCAGGTCAGAGAACAGGTCATCATACCCAAGGGTCGTACTGTCGTACTCAAGGATCGTACCGCTATAACAGGGATCGTGACGTTGTCATCCAGAGCCATGCCGTCCTCCTGAGTCAATGCTTGTACCGTTGTAGTCAAAGATCGTACCGCCAAAATCTAGATTCGCACCATCTTGTGCTCAAACGTCGTACCGTTGTTTTCAAGGGTGGTACCGTTGTGTTCAAGGGTCGTACCGTCATTATTATCCATTTATTCATCAGCTGTTTAACCCCAAGACTTCTCCACTGTCACTTCTCCCTCCACTCTCACCTCTCCCTCGCTAGATTTCAACCCTCTCACCTCAAGCCACTTCTCACTCTGCACTCTCCCTCCCTTCCTTCCTTCATATCATTTTACTCACGGAATAAAATCATTTCTCTAGCCTTTCTTTATAAATTCTATATCATTTATTTTGCCCAGATATGCATAGACGAAGAATGGAGTAGATGGAGGCAAGTATAGAGTGAGCATTGTGTACGACTACCGCCCTAGTCTCCCTTACTTAATATCTTCTCCCTTGCTTAACGCTATAAGCTGAAAATCCTTAACACGTAATACTCAGCGTTTTCACTCAACGCCAGTGTTTCCTCGCTTAAAATCAGCTTCCTCACTTAACGTCATCGCTAACTCTCTTAAAAAGAATCAGTTTCTTGACTTAATGCCGTCGCTCGCTTAGCACCGATTTTCCCCTTTACTTCATAGCTTCGCCGCTTAAAATCGACATTATACTCGCTAAACCCCATCTTTCCTCACTCGCTGAAAATCCCGTCACTGCGTCACGCCGGGGACACCGCTTACACCGGTATTGTGTCGGTCGGAGCACTTAGCCTAGCAGGGTGTTGTACCTCACTCCTGACGTGGCTGCAGGAGGTGTGCAGGGAAAGGGTGTCCAAGGGCGGACGTCCACACTCCACTGGGGGAGTTTTGAGATCGCCTGAATTCACAATAAAATTTTTGATATCCTGCGATGGTATATATGGGAAAGACATTGAAAAATATATCTTGATGACAGACGTGTGGCAGTCTGAATTTACCAAAACAGACAGACACACACACACACACACACACACACACACACACACACACACACACACACACACACACTATCTATCTATGTATCTATCGAGGTGGTTAATTTCCTTAATGGCCTCACCTGCAGCCATGACTCTATGGTCATCATATATTATGTACTGACACCAGAACCCGTCGTCCACAGCCATGCCCCAGACACTCTTCAGTGGTTTAACTTGAACCACATTATTTGCTCTGGTTTAGTCCATTGACAGAACGTCGCCCCACTCATATGACAATGATCCAGTTATTCTATGCAATGCACGCCTCTCATCCCTCTGAATATTCAAGCCCCGATATCCCAAAGCCTTCTTCATTCTATTCTTCCATCATCTCGATCTCCTTTCCTCTTGCGCTCGCTCTCTGCGTCTGATGCATGGGTCGTCTTTGTCAGTATTCTCGCGTTCTTCTTCTCCATATGTGCGAGCCATTCCTCTCTACCAGTCATTCCTTACATGATCAACTAGTTTTCACAAAGCAGTTCATCCTGAGAATTTCCATTTTCGGTTCTCCCGCCCTTTTCCTTACCTCTGCGTTCAAGACTCGTACCTGTACAACATTTTGGGATATATATATATATATATATATATATATATATATATATATATACTTTCGTACGAATGTTGAAACATCATTCGTTCATGAATACTTGCATTTGCACTTACAAAGATAATTTGTACATAACGATTTATAGAACCATAATCATATGTATATATAACACATAATTTCTTAAGTTCTTATAAAATATATAGATTTTACTGATTTCAAGATAAGTTGAGAATCTTTTTTAAAAAAGTCATCCTCAGAAAATGTTCATTAAGAAATAATTAAAAATTAGTGAATACATTAAGGGGGAGGGGGAGGGGGAAAGCCTATCAGAGCGATAATTACCTTTCGAAAAGATTCTAACAAGGTAATTAAGAAATTGAGGTATCGTTGATGATGACGTCTGCCAGCACAATGTACTGCAGAGTACACATCTCCATAATTATTGTGGTGTCGTCTGAGATAGTGAACAAACTTCTCCAACATAATATGCAAAATTCGTACACTGTTAACGGGACAATTGGCGTTGCTTTGATGGTGGGTGTTAGATAAGAGGTGGAACATGTTACGTTATATTTCACGGGGAAGTCAGGGAATAAATAATTACCAAAAAGAAGCTAAAGTAATTTTATGATAAATGTAACTCTCACTGCACAGGGAATTTAAGAGAAAAAATTACTAAAAGAAGCTAAATTAAATTTGATAAATGTAACTCACACTGCAGGGAAAACAAGAAAAAATAATTACTAAAAGCAATTTCATGATGAATATAACTCATTGCACAGGGGAAATAAGACAAAACAATTACAAAAAAAAACTAATATAATTTTATCATTAGTGTAACTCATTATACATGTGTACTAAGAAAAAGCAATTACAAAAAGATTTTATTATTAATATTACCATCCAAACACTTCACGCAAACACATGTAGCTCAAGAATTACATTGATTGCATTATTCGTTAATAAATAACCTTGACAATGTGTATTATGAAATCATTTCAAATTAGAATTTCTCACTCTGTCTTAAAACCAATGTAAAGATTCTACATCTAAAACTCAGGGAGTTCAAAACAGCAGAACACTCTACGTCTGAGTAAATTACAAGCATGCGTCTGGGAGGTCAAGAAGTTCGGTAAATGTTGGGATAAGATTTTATAATTCCTTATGAAAAATTACCTCATAAGGTGGAATATTGTAGCGAAGCTGCTTGATTTCCTATTTGTGTCTTGAGAAAATGAGATGAGTGAGAGATAAAGGGGAGACAAACCAAGAGATACTCTTCTGCTAAAGTGCTGCGTCACATGATTACTGTGTGGCCGTTGGCAACTCAAGGGTGGGCCGTTTTGATAACTGTTTCTTTCCCTACACGTCGAAGCTTTGGAACTCTCTACCTTCTCATGTTTTCCCCAATAACAATGACCTGGCACAATTCAAAAGACAGGTTTTTCACTTCCAAAATTCGCAAATACCTTCCCTTGTCTCTTCTTTTTCCCTTTCATTAACCTCTCTATATTTCAATTAAGACCCGGCCTTGATGTGGACGTCTGTCAGTGACTGGAGCCTCCAACATGAAAAGAAAAGGAGAAAATAAATTGTTTGATAGAGAGACGTATGTATAGACAAATAGCTAGATGGATAGATAGACGGGTGGACTGATACAGATTCATGGATACATATATAGTGCGGATGCATAGGTAGTAAGATAGCTAGATAGAAAGGTAGATAGATATGTGAGACATATAGTTAGATAGATGAATAGATAGATGGAGAATTAAAGATGTAGATACACAGAAATGAACAGATAGAGTTAGGAGCAGTGAATTTCTTTGTAGGTGTGGGTAAAAATGGTAGGACGGACGCAGCAACCAAAGTGAACGATAAAACAAACAAAATAGACTGAAAGAAGAGAGTTCCCTCGCCTCAAAAAAGGAAAAAATGACTCGAGATAAACGAGGGAAATAAACTAAGCATTTGGAGTCCCTTTTATAATGGCTGTCAGCTGCAGTGTCATCATTTTTCTCCCCTTAACACATAATTAGCCCGAAGTTCCACCTTTCCACGGCTGACTCCTTCCATTCCCTGGAGTGTGGTCCTCCCTCCCGCGGTGTTTTGACTGGCCTAATAGACAGCGTGTGTCCTACCAGATAGGCGAGTCCTAATTGACAAGATGTGCCCTAATACGTGTGTCCTAATAGACAAAAGGGTTCTAATAGGTTGTCCTGATAGACAGTATGTCCTAATAAACAGGTGTGTCCTGACAGGCATTATGTCCAAATAGACGATGTGTCCTAATATGCAGTGCCTCACAACAGGCACTGTCTCTCTTAACAGACAGGTTTGTTCTAAAAGACAAGAAATGTCCTAATAGATTGGGTGTGTCCTGTAAGATAGGTGTGTTCTGATAGACAAGTATGTCCTAATAGACGGGTGTGTCCTAATATACAGGATGTGTTCTGCTAGACAGTTGTATCCTTATAGCCAGGTGTGTCGTCCTAGACAGGTGTATCCTATTAGAAAGGTGTGTCCTCATCCAGCTCCCTCGCAGTGGGTGGGTCTTATGTCACTGGGGAGGGTGAGGCAAGGGTTAGAGGGGCAAGAGAGAGAGCCGTATGAGGCGTACGGGGAAAGAGGAGGGACTGTAGAGTTGTAAGGGTATGGATAGAGAGGAGGAGGAGATGATGAAGGGTGGTTGATGTAGGGTTTGGGTAAGGGAGGTGGAAAGTTCTCATGGGTGTTGGGCAAGAGGAGACGTTGTTCATGGGTGTTAAGCAGCTGAGGACGTGTTTCAGGAGTGTTGGGCAGGGTTGTATACTGTCCAGGGGTGTTGGGCAAGAGAGAACATTGTTCAGGGGCGTTGGGCAAGAGGAGGCGTTGTTCTTAGATGTGGGATAAAAGTTTAGGAAGGATACTAGGAAGGAGAGAGGGAATCGAGAAAAATGGGGCTGGTGCATTTTCAGGTTTCTTAGAACGTCGAGCAACGTTATACACAGCTCGAGAGGAAACACTAAGGAACGTAAGAGAGGTCGAGTGGAAACATCAGGGAAAATGAAGACGAGTCGATCAGGAAACACTGAGGAACGCAGTGCAGGTCGGTATGTAACACCAGGGACAACAAGACTTACGAATCCCTCGAGTAGGACTTATGTGTACACCGTCGAGTAGGACTTACGACAGCACCGTCCAGGAGGACTTACGACTACCTAAGCTGTCAGGAAAGAGAAGTAGGAGCGTCCCTTGGGCGGGAACAGAGCAGCCTGAGGCTAATGAGGCCACTGCTGTGTATGGGACCATAATAATGTGTACAGGGCCATGGTGCTCTCTCAGGCACGGCTGGTACTGTAGGTGAGGGCCGAGTCTGGAGGTACTGGAGAGAGAGAGAGAGAGAGAGAGAGAGAGAGAGAGTTTTTGTCCTTCAATAGAGAGAACTCTAATAACTCTTGTAATTCAACCTTTCCTTCTCTCTTCCAACCTGATATGCCTAAAGCTAACTCTTTTTTGACAATGAGCTCTCTCTCTCTCTCTCTCTCTCTCTCTCTCTCTCTCTCTCTCTCTCTCTCTCTCTCTCTCTCTCTCTCTCTCTCTCTATCTTGGGTGATCCTGCTAGCTAATCCTCCACCCTCACCTCCTGCCACTGAACCTATCCCATCAATTATATTCTGCTCACGCTGGTTCTTCCAAGTATTCCCACAGCTGCAGGTGGACACGATGCGTGGCTCATCTGCCATACCTCCGCCTCGAGCCCTAAGGAAGTGTGCCACTGAGCCAGCGCCAATCCTTGTTTGCCTATTTCGCCTCTGTCTAAAAACCCCAGACTTTTCCTTCCTCTTGTAAGCACGCTTTGGTACAGCCCATCTAAGAGTGGAGATTGCTTTAGCCCCTTTTAACTGTCCCCCCCTCACTGCTCTCACTTCTGCTCCCTCCAAAATCTTTAAAGCACAACTTAACTTTCACTTTCTCAAACGCTTAGAATCGTATTCCTTTCATTCAGATCACCAGTATGGATTCTGCAGTGTTAGGTCTACTGGTGATCTCTCCTGTGTGACTCGCCTCTAGTCCTCCTCCTCAAGGAATGTGGCGAAATCTCCAAACCGTTTGACAGAGTGTGGGACAAGTCTTGGCTCTCTGAAGCTCTTGTTTATTTCTGCTTCTGACTGTTGTTACCTACGACGTAGCTTTCTCTCTGGCTGTTCCATTTGAGTGGTTAGCGTTAGAGCGGCTGCCGCCTCATATCTTATCAACGGTGTCGTTCGTCATGGTAATGTCCTATCGCCTACTCACTCTCATCTCTCAATAAATGATCCACTTCATTTTATTTTGAGCCCTGTTCGCTATTCTTATATTGATGCTTCCACTATACACACTGCAACTCACGTGTTCTTTCCTCCTCCTTATACTTTCATTTTCTCTTATTTGAACACTTTTCCTCCCTTGATATCGAACCTGCTGAGCATATCAGAATTGTGAAGCAGTAGCCTAGTAACGTATGTTAGAATTGAAATGCACCGTCTTCCTCTATCTCTACTTAAGAGTGGGGCATTTCTCTGTTTACTTTCAACGCACCACCGTTCAGTATTATGTTAACACAGGCATGTTGGACATAGCCATGACCTTTGCTCTATCCTGGAGGACCCACATAATTGATGTTATAGTGTCTACCTTCCAAAGCCTCTGGGAGTCGTGCAGGTTACGTAATTATTTTCGTATGAGTGACTGGATCATATCTCCATAGGGTTTCATTTGCCCAAGTACAGAGTTATGGTTACATATCTAGAGAGGTTCATCCTCCATCTATAAACCAGAGTGGAGTTATAATATATTCGTCTAATCAGTTCCCCTACAATCACCTTCCTGTATACATCCCTCTCTGTACACTGCCATGTTGCATAATGTTCTACAGGTATTATGTTGGCCACTGTTCTCGTGAGCTGCCTACATGTGTATATCACCCTTTCCCAAGGCTTAGACCCATCGCATGTGTCTGTCTGATGTTTCCCACAGTTTCTGTATGAAGACCGGGTATTCGAAGATCGACCGGTATAGCTTCTCCTCCCCTTAAGCAGCTAAGCTGTGGAATTCTCTTCCTCCTTCCGTCTTTTTCAATGCCCTTTCTGCGTTTAAAGGCCAGGTCCACAAACACCTGTGGAGCTCTTGATTAATTTCCATTTTATACCTTCCACCCGAGATGGGCCTCTGACTGAGGAATGTCTTGCCTGTGTTAGGTGGGTCAGAATATATAGAAAATATGAGTATGACAAGATTTTGCTATGAGACGGAGATATGTCACAGCGACCAATTCTCTCTTTTCACATTTTATTCTAAAGACAGAGAAATAGACAGGGACGGACAAGACGCATCGTATCTATCATCTTGTACGTGATTATCGATAGTTCGTTGTTGTCTTGCGTGAGTATAGGATTCTGCGTCATGTGTGTATCAAACACCCATGGACGCAGGACATGACTTTCTGGAGGTATAACTTAACTGTACGACATTCTACGTAAACACAGTCTCGTGTTTCGAATGTCTCTTACTTTTCTCTTTCAAATGGTAGCTGATGACACGATGTGCCCGTCTTGATTTATTTGAAGTCTTACACACATAAAGTGCGTTGCCTGTAATAGTTCAGTTTTCAGACCAGTTCTTCATGTCAAATTGTGGTGAAGATCCTGAATCATTAGCTTTTCGTTGGCTAATGGCAGTGATATATATATATATATATATATAATTACCATTGTATATATATATATATATATATATATATATATATATATATATATATATGTGTGTGTGTGTGTGTGTGTGTGAAGTGATCTTTATCTTTTTATTATTCCTTTAGGTTGATGTATTTTAAGTAATATCAGTAGATGTACATGTGGTGAGGAAATTTGTTGTGTGATTGTGATTTTAATGGAGTTTTGATGATATTATTTGTCTTAATGATTGCGATAGTAATATGATAATAATAATGATAACGATAGCAATGAAAATGTTATATATATATATATATATATATATATATATATATATATATATATATATATATATATATATATATATATATATATATATATATGTGTATATATATATATATATATATATATATATATATATATATATGTATATATATATATATATATATATATATATATATATATATATATATATATATATATATATATATATATACTCAAAATGGTTGCCGTTTGGCTGCTGACTCAAAATGTTTGGGAGAGGCGGGTCGGCCAGGGGTTGTTGATAATTTGTGAGACAGGTCGCGTGGCTGGTGTACATATATGTTTCCTTACCATGTGACGTGGTGTTGACGCAACCCGCCCCACGGTACCTGAACACCACGTCAAACATTGAACCTGTTGCATCTATTCCCAACCCGCCCCATGGTGGCTGACGTGGACGTCCGCCGCGTCGCTTGCAACCCGGCCTCGATGTTTGTCTCATCCGTCGCATCTCCTCCCACGCTGGATGACTTCTACGTCCGTTTTATTCATTGCATCTTGACGCCGACGTTGTCGCATCTGTCGCAACCCGGCCTCGACGTCTATCGCATCCGTCGCAACCTGTCCTATGGTAGATGACGCCGACGTTGTCGCATCTGTCGCAACCCGGCTTCGACGTCTGTCGCATACGTCGCAACCCGCCCCATGGTGGAATACGTCGACGCTTGTCGGATCTGTCGCAACCCGACTTCGGCGTTTGTCGCATCCGTCGCAGTCCGACCCACAATGGCTGACGTCGACGACTACTACACTCAAAGCCACCCGTCGCACGGTTGTGATCCTGAATAACTGAAGATTCACGCATCATGTTGGACCATAAAAGGCGTCGACATAATAGCTGGTCAGCTATGGAGCCATTATACGTTATAACTTTGGTGCTGTGAAGGATCTAAAGGTAATGAAAGCCGGTTGCATTTTCATGCACATCATAGCAATTTTAGAAATACACTCAACTACAAGCCAAAGAAAGAAGGATAAATGAATTTGTAGAGGGATGAGATGTGAATGGTTATAGGAACCAGGTCAGACTGCAGCCAGGTCATATACCACATCTAAGACAGGTCATGACCTAGTCGGAACATGATCGAGTCAGACCAAGATCAGGCAGACCACGACCACGTCAAACTACGAACGGATGAGACCTCGTGCAAGTCAGACCATATGACCAGGTCAGACCATGACCTTGGCAGACCACGACGAGATCAGACCACCGTCAGATCAGGCCACTAGAGGCTCAGACCACGACCATACCAGACCACAGGCAAGTCAGACCACGGACCAGGCCACAGCATCATCATCACCGTAAAAGATAAGGAGACTTAAGGCGTCCAGGTCACATCCAGAATATATTAGTGCGTTATGAAAATGTCCGTCAAAGTGTGGGGCTCGTCTGCCGCAGCTTCCGGGTCTGAGAGAGAGAGAGAGAGAGAGAGAGAGAGAGAGAGAGAGAGAGAGAGAGAGAGAGAGACTGGGAATAGGACTGAAACTAGAAAGAAGAGAGGAAGTGAGATCACTAATGAAGAGAAATCCTATCACGTAGTTCCTATAACACTTGAATGGTTGGTCCAAACTCTGTCAAAAACCATTCACGTGTTTTGTAAAGTCATTGGCCTCATATGGAAGGCGAACGAAAAAGATATGAAAATCGATACATTAAACAAGATTTCTTTGATGCCTTTATAAATATGACACCTTCCATCATGTCTTCTCTCTCAATGATTCTTCTTCGCGTTATTTCTTATTTAAATACAAAATCTTGCCTCCTCTTTCTACCCCATGGGCAGTAAGAAGGCTTTCAGCTTCAGAAACTGGGAATAGAATGCAAATGCGAAGTAAGAGGTATTTTGTCGCGTTCGGGATGAAGTAAGTATTCATTATAATGTGGAGAATGTTCTCGGGTATAAAAGCTTAATTGACATGAAAAAGCGACTGAATTTGAAGGCCTCGATGGGAACAGTCTGAAATGGGAAAGCTGAATTATGAATACTTCCCTCGAGGTCAAATGGGAAAGCTTTCAGACGAACTGTTCTTAATAGGATCAAAAGGGAAAATGGGAAAGCTTGAATAGGAAACAGTCCTAGAGATGTCCAGTGAGGAAAGCTTCAGTAGGGACAGTTGTGTAGAGTGGCAGACAACGGTCCAGTGACAAATAGGTACAGCCAAATACGGGGTAAAAGTGGTCATTGTCTTGAGAAACGTATGACTGTGTGTAAGAGGTTCAGGGAAATCATGTGGAGTGAGGAAAGTAAGTGACTGTAAGGAAAGGCAGGGAAACTGACTGGAGGTAAGGTTAAGGAGAGTAGCTGACTGGAAGTTAGGTAGGGATACTGTCTGACTGGAAGTATGGCAGGGAAAGTGACTGACAAATATGAGAGAGAGAGAGAGAGAGAGAGAGAGAGAGAGAGAGAGAGAGAGAGAGAGAGAGAGAGAGAGAGAGAGAGAGAAACTGAGGGTGCGTAGGGAGACTTAAGAAAGAACAAGGCAAATAGAGCAGAAGAAATAAGAAAAATAACGTAAAAATGTTGAACAAGTAGACGATTATTCGGCATAGAATATGGGAAGAAGTGAGGATTGAAAGGAGGATAAACATAGAATAAACAAATATATGATGAGATAGGAATCGAAAATGAGAGAAAAAATAGGAGGAAGGAAAATGTGAAAGAAGTGATGGTGACCAATACGGAGGGTAAGCTGAAAGGATGGGAAGGAAATATGGGGGGCTGGGTAACTGATGAGTAGGGATGGAAGGGTATGGTGCAGGGGAGAGAGAGAGAGGTGAGTGGGAGGGAGAGTGAGGGGCAACCCACGCGTGATATGAGGCGAATTAATGAGTAGAGTTACGACGAGGGTTAGGATGGGGAGGCTAGGGAGGGAGTGTGGAGGGGTGTTGAAGGGGTTAGGGAGGCTAGAGAGGGATTGTAGGGGGACGTTGAAAGGGGAAAGGGAGGGAGGAGGGTGTGGAGGGGTGTTGAAGGGGTTAGGGGAGGGTGTGGACGGGTGTTGGAGGAGCCGGGGAGGGTAGGAAGAGTGTAATAGGGTGTTGGAGAAGCCAGGGAGGGTGTAAAGAGTGTGGAGGAGGTGGCAGAGAAAGAGAGTTTGGTGTGTGGTGGGGAACTATTTGAAGTGGAGCGGGAGAGAAAAACGTTGTTTGGTGGGGAGGTATTGTGTGGTGGGAAGATATTTTGTGGTGGGAAGATACCGTGTAGTGGGGGGTATTTTGTGGTGGGAAGGTGTTGTGATGGGAATGTATTGTGTGATGGTGTAATGGGAAAGTGTTGTGTGACGGGAAGTATTACATGCTGGGAAGTATCATGTGGTAAGAAAATATTGTACGGTGAGGTATTGTGTATTGAGACGATATTGTGTGATGGGAAGGTATTGTGTGGTGGGAAATATTGTATGGTGGGGACGTGTTGTGTGGTGGGCAAATATTGTATGGTGAAGTATTATATGGTGAGAAAGTACTGTGTGGTAAGGGGTTATTGTGTGGTGGGGAAGGTCTCTGTGGTGAGGCCGTATAGTGTGATTGGAAAGTATTGTGTGGTAAGGCAAAGCGTCATACGGAGGCGTTGTGTGGTGGGGAGGTATCGTTTTGTGGGAAAGACCTGTGTGGGGAGGTGGTATTGTGTGATAGGAAGTTATTGTGTGGTAAAACGGTAGTGTGTTATGGGGTTTTATTGTGTGATGGGGAGGAATTGTGTGGTGGGAAGTATTGTACAGTGAGGAGGCGATGTTTGGTAAGGAGACAGTGTTTGGGGGAGGCATTGTGTGGCGAGGAGGTACTGTGTGGTGTGGTGAGGAAATATTGTGGGGAGATATCTGTGATGGAGATGTACTCTGCGATGGGAAGTTGTGTGGCAAGACGGTCATGTGTTATGAGAAGACGCTGTGTGTTGGGGAGGAATGTTGTATAGTGACGAGGTAATGTGTGGTGAGAAGGTACTCTTAAGTGAGGCGATATTGTGTGGTTGGGAGGTATTGTATGGTAGGTAGGTACTTTCTGGTGGGAAGTTAAAATATCGATATTATCTCGAGGAGACAGACAGACATATAGAAGAGGAAAAGAGATAGAGATAGTGGTGGAGAGAGATGGAGACATTTTGTGGCTAGGAGATAGTATGTTGAAGGTGGGAGTGAAGCGCAGAGACTGTGTGAGCAGTAAGGGAGACATCCAGAGGATTGTGTGGTGTTGAGTTGGGGAGAGAGCAAGATGATTGTGTGGTGTGGAGTTAGGGAGAGATCAAGATGATTGTGTGGTGTGGAGTTAGGGAGAGATCAAGATGATTGTGTGGTGTGGAGTTAGGGAGAGAGCAAGATGATGGAGTGGAGTTAGGGAGAGAGCAAGATGATTGTGTGGTGTGGAGTTAGGGAGAGAGCAAGATGATTGTGTGGTGTGGAGTTAGGGAGAGAGCAAGATGATTGTGTGGTGTGGAGTTAGGGAGAGAGCAAGATGATTGTGTGGTGTGGAGTTAGGGAGAGAGCAAGATGATTGTGTGGTGTGGAGTTAGGGAGAGAGCAAGATGATTGTGTGGTGTGGAGTTAGGGAGAGAGCAAGATGACGGAATGGAGTTAGGGAGAGAGCAAGATGTTGTGTGGTGTGGAGTTAGGGAGAGAACAAGATGATGGAGTGGAGTTAGGGAGAGAGCAAGATGATTGTGTGGAGTGGAGTGGGAGGGAGAGCCAGACGATTGTGTGGTGGGGGAATTGCGTTAGACGGTGGCATGGAAGCTTGGCATTATTGCTCGTCAGACTTAAGTGATGGGAAGCTGACTTAATTACACTTCTAATTAATGATAAAGCTTGAGGTAAATTTTTTTGAAAAAGCTTTGGCTAGATGTTAAGCTTTAGCTGTCTCGTACGACTTTTGTCTAACGATTTTCTGGTCAATTGGTGACTTGAAGTGGAGGCCATGGTTGTTAGACACATGGACAGAGGGAAGACCAGACGGCCTCACGTTTGAACACGTCTGATCCATGTTTGCTCGACGTGTGTGAAAGCCTTTGACGATGGGCCAAGATTGGACAGCTGCAGTGATGGCCGGGAGGATGTAGATGTTGAGAGGGGTAGCTCAGTTGCCAGGCGGTGTTTGGCGTGTAGCTGGGGTGAGGAAATGGTGTTATGGGGTGTATGTAGACACTGATAGAGGGTTTTGTGAGCCAGAGGGGAAGGTGTACCGTACTATGGAGGGTGTGCCTTACTAAAGAAGGTGTACCGTAAGCAAGAAAGGGTGCGTGGAAGCTGTAACTTGCCAAGGGAGGGCGTACCTTAAACCAGGTGAGAGTCTGGCGGTACACAGGTGGTGTAGTGAGAGTTGCCATGGTAACCAACCCCAGGAGCACGATGTCGTTGGCGAATTTTATAACCTCGTCTTATATTTCCCCATACTCACACAGTGTTTTTGTTTTCCTCTCCCTCGTCCCAGGAGAAGAGGATGCTATACTCCGTCTGTGTGGCTGTCTCTGTCTTTGTGTCTGTAACATAGTGTATTTAGAGAAAATATTTACTTTATATTCAGTGTCTGAATATTTTCTTCTGAATTTAGGGAATATTCACGGTCTCGTATGAGAATATTCCTTAAGAATATTTGTTTCCTAGGATCTTTTTCTATATATAGTTTTATCGTAAAGTATAGTTCATTCTTTAAAGTCATGCCTATGTTTATCCCTCATTTTCTCAACTCATTATAGGTTCAATTGATTTCTGGATCATTTCTATGAAGATATGTATACACGAAACGGAAATGAATCTACGAACAAAGAAATGTATGGAAAGGGAATGAATAATTAAAGACGTACACGAGTCTATAACTTGGGTCCTCTCTCTCTCTCTCTCTCTCTCTCTCTCTCTCTCTCTCTCTCTCTCTCTCTCTCTCTCTCTCTCTCTCTCTCACGCAGTAACAAGCGGTTAAGGCGATGAAGAATTCAAGAGAAACAAGAGTTTGGGCGAGATATTAATATCCCGGATGACGGGAAACTTGGCCCAGATGTTAAGAAATAAAACCAAAATATGAAAAGTTTTTCATTTAACGTTGAGGTTGAACAAGGAGGAAGAAGAGAGAGAGAGAGAAAAAAAAAAAATGAAACTATGAATTTTTTCGGATTAGCATTTTGCGAAGGAGGGAGAAGACCACACAAGCGATTGTGGCCATAGTTGCTTGAGTTGCCTTGGTTGCCGTATTCCCCCATCTGTCCAATTCATTGTATTCATTTTTCTTAATATGGCGACGACAATCCTGCAGAGATACGAGACAAGAACTTTGTGTTTGCAAGCAGAGTTTTTATGTATTTGCCTCACGTTCTCTCTCCTTAGAGACGCATGCAAGATATATTGCTGTTTTCATCGTATATATATATATATATATATATATATATATATATATATATACATTTTTTTTTCCTAAGTGTCTGAGAAATTAATGAAATCCCCCACTGGAAACATGTGCCGATGATACCCCCGTCACAACTTCCCAGTGGAACTTCCCACCTTAGGAACTTTAACAATTAGGCGGATTTTTCGTCCACTTTAAAAGATATATCAGATTCCTCCCAGACATGAGGAGTGGGAGGGAGGGTGATGAAGGAGGAGGACTGTGCGGGAGGAGGGGAAGGTGAGTAAGAGTGTGGAAAGGAGGGCAAAGAGAGAGAGAGAGAGAGAGAGAGAGAGAGAGAGAGAGAGAGAGAGAGAGAGAGAGAGAGTCTCAACCTCCCTACCAATAAGCAGGAGACTATGTTTACCAAGATACATAAAAGTACACCTTGACGACCCCACTGTTGACACTGTCTCGGCCCCATGGGACCCCGGTGCCACTGTAGATTGTATCCGCGTCTCCAGCGCCACTGAAAACTGTTTTTAAGTCTTCAATGCCACTGAAGATTGCATCCAAGTCCCTTAGTACCACTGAAACTTGTGTCCGGGTCCCTAGTGCCACTGAAGACTGCTCTTGGGTCCTGATTGCTGCTGAAGATTGTCCTCATGTCCTTGGTACCACTGAAGACTGTATCCCGGGTTCCCAGTGCAGCTGAAGGTTGCATCCTGGTCCTCAGTGCCGCTGAAGTTCGTTTCTTTTCCTGTGTACTCCATTTTCAGTGAAAATGTTCTCAACATGTTATCTAGGAGTAGTGGAAATGTTCTCTTTTCATGTTTTCTAGAGCCATACAGGTGTTTCCTCTCCCGTGTTCTCTAACATCATAGAAAATGGTATCTGCCTAAGTTTTCCGACACCACTGAAGGTGTTCTCTTCCCAAGTTCTCTAACACCATGAAGGATATTTTCTTCCTTTGTTTTCTAGAACCAATGCTGATGGTCTCTTCTTAGGCTCACTAATGCCACTGTAGATGTTTGGTTCTCTAGTGCCTGTAAAGTTTTCTTCTCGTGGGTCCTCTAGAACCATTGAAAATGTTTAGTTCTTGGGTTTTCTAGAGGCCAGATTACTCTAGTTCTTGGTTTTCTAGAGGCCAGATTACTCTAGTTCTTGGTTTTCTAGAGGCCAGATTACTCTAGTTCTTGGTTTTCTAGAGGCTAGATTATCTCTAGACGGGGTTCCCACTACCACTGAAGTTACTCTACCCAGAGGGTCATCTGTGCCACTGAATTAACAAATGCTGCTAAGCTAACGAAGTTAAAGAAAACCAAATAAACAAACACGTAAGCACAGTTACACACACACACACACACACACACACACACACACACACAAGGCTACAGGGATAAAGTAAAACCTGTGGCATTATATGAGTGAGGCAAACACGATACTATATGCTAAGTCAAGGAAATTCAGACCAGCCAGTCAGCCTAGGCTGGGCTCAGCCTGTTATCAAACACACACAGCCACGCTAGGCAAAAATTGTGGTGTCTATTTAATTTGATTTGCAAATCAGAAATGGATTCAGACGGGGATGGTACCCTGGGTGAGTAGTTGTGACTAGACCCAAAGAAGGAGAGAGAGAGAGAGAGAGAGAGAGAGAGAGAGAGAGAGAGAGAGAGAGAGAGAGAGAGAGAGTAAACAGAGACCATATGGCTGGAGGAATGGATAGGAACTATTGGAGAGAGGATCACAGGTTAGCACAGCTGGATGAAGAGAGAGATCAATCGAGAAATCAGATCAAACTCGATGAAAAGTGTCATCAGGTGAGACGGGGATGTACGGATCTGAAAATAGATAAAATGAAGTCAGAGAACAGGAACGTAGTCATTTCAGTTATGGGGATTCAACAGGAATATTAACCCGAGGAAAGAAAGGACAATGATTGACAAGGAAGATGGATGAGAAGAGACTTTACTGGTCGTTCGAGAGGCCATTTAACGCGAGGAAATGGCCATAAACACAAAGTAGAAAGACTATTGATAATATTAGGTGGGGACTGGAAGGAAAGAGCAGCATCTGGGATTGTGACACACAACCAGGGACCTGGTGGAGGGGTGACACTGAGACGTAGGAACACAGGGAATGATATGAAGCCGTAGTAGATACAGTAGTATGCAATGATAAAGAGAGATCAATTAAGAATATCTATGATCCAGAAGATGCAAGAATTGTAAATAATAACGCGTGTAGAGTAAGTGCGTCAGCTAAGATGAACTATGAGATAATGGAGACGACCTGAACATGATGGCTGATGAGACGACACTGATGGATCTAGTGGAACTGTGGACGCCACCGAAGTTAAGGAAATAAGTAAAGACATTTGGACTGGAAGAAGATGATCATTTTCCCAGAAAAAGGCGAAAAGGTGAAGGAGGAAGGAATTTTAATCAAGACTCCTAGAGGCAATAGACACGTCAAGTGCAGTTTTGGTCATGAAATAAATGAAGGAAATTGGTGGATATTGTTAGAACTGCGGGAGTCTATGTGTGAGAGTGTGACTTGATAGCCTTCGTTACCTACCGCCAGAATCAGAAATGACAAGGAAGGACATAAATTGTCTACTGACAGATATCAGGAAAACAATCCAGTACATGGCTGAGGTAACATTCAGCAGCTGTTCACATCATACATTTGGTCAAAACCAGAACATGCCTCTCAAGTCTGGTCATATTACTTACAGAAGCACGAAGAGGTAATAGAGAAGGTCCAGAGGATAGCAACAAAGAAAGTGTCTGAATTAAGAGAGTTGAGTTACAAGAAAAAACCAGAGGTCTTAAATTTGCCCACTATAGAAGAGAGAAAAGTTTTAAGCTTTTGTCCTAGTTTGATGAGGTAATAGTGAAAAGTTCTTCGAAAAAAGCAGAAATAGAACAACCAGATATAACAACCAGGGAATATAACTTTCAGCAAGGAAGTTGAGGCTGGACGAAAAGGAGTAGTTGTATAGCAGTAGGCGAGGGATGAATGAATGGTATAAGCTGAATCATGAGATCATTGAGTGTGAGGAGGATGCAGAGGGTCAAGAAATTGAGAGAAAGTCAGGAGATGGAGCCCCACAAGTGTGAAGCTCCCTCCCCATACAGCACAAGTAGGTACACAGTGTAAGATTCCCTCATGTGCAAAAAGAATATATGAATAGGTAACCAAGGAAGAATAATGAGGTAACCTTGAAGTGAAATAACTCTAGCAAACACAGAGAGAGAGAGAGAGAGAGAGAGAGAGAGAGAGAGAGAGAGAGAGAAGCTGCAAGTGAGGCAAGAGATCTCCAGGAGATTGGGAAAGCCGATGAGAAAGATGAGAGTGAGAGTTGAGGGAGAGGTGGCCGGCGAGAGAGAGAGAGAGAGGAGGAGGGAGGGAGGGAGAGGTAGTCAGTGGCAGGAGAGGTGGGAGATAACAACAGGGCGAACCATTGTCAGAGGCTGATGACTGTATCAAAGGTACCTCTCTGCCGTCGCCGACGCTGCCCCAAATGGCCTGTCAGTCGCCTGGAGACACAGTCACTGCCCGGGAAAGGCAAGTGCCAGTCTCCAGAGGCGTAGAGGGTGGGCGTGCAGGCCGGGGGAGAGGAGCCTCTGACCTATATCTACCTGTCTTTTTAGTTGTCCTGTGTTCCTTGCTCGTCCCTCCTTCTGTTACTTGCTTCCTTCCTTCTATGTTACTTGCTTCCTTCCTTCTATGTTTCTTGCTTCCTTCCTTCTATGTTTCTTGCTTCCTTCCTCCTATGTTTCCTCCTACGTTCCTTGCTTACCCACCTCTCTGTGTGCCTTACCATAAGTTTCTTCATGAATTATCTTTTTTCTTGTCTTTCTTATCTTCCACATCTTTGCTTTTCTTTTCATCGCTTTTGCCTTTCATGTGTCCTCTTCTCTTTAAGCGTTACTTCCCAGTTTAATTCATCTACTTCAATTTCTTACGTCTTTGCAAAGATGTTATCTTAGATCAGCGGTTCAATCATCGAATACAGAACAGATGTTTCATCATAATGAACAAGTAATATCATGACACCTGAAACCTTGAATCTACTTTAAACTCGTGTGTGAGACTAATCAAGCAATCCTCAGGCAACCTGGTTGATGGCTCATCTTTCCCTTCTTCGTTCCATTTCTCTTCCTTTTCCCATTTCTTTTACATCTCGCAGGCATTCTGTCTTGATCCATTTCATTCCATTTTATTTCGCTCATCTTACTCTTCATGCTCCCCTTTGTCATTATCTTCCTCCTCCTCATCTCCTTTCTTTTCTTCCTTTTTATCCTCATCTCTCTCTCTCTCTCTCTCTCTCTCTCTCTCTCTCTCTCTCTCTCTCTCTCTCTCTCTCTCTCTCTCTCTCTCTCTCTTTCTTGCCTTTCTCTTCTTCATCCTCGCCTACGTCTTCCACGTCCTCATCCTCTCACCACCTCCCTGGCTCCCCCCCAGGCGACCTACATGGCTGGTGTTGCCTTATTCACGTGGAGGGAGCAAGTGGCCATGTTGCAGGGTGAAGAGTGGGACTTGCAGATGATCTCCCGGGATAAGAACGGTGGTCGGTGTTCAAGAATGTTCCATAATATTTGCTACAAGAATAGGCTTTAGTTCTGAGATGTGTGTGTGTGTGTGTGTGTGTGTGTGTGTGTGCGTGTACGTGTACGAGGTTTACTATACCCATGGTATATATGTGGTACAAGATTTTGAATATCTCAACGATGACATCTGTTACCTCATTATAAGCCTCTTCTTTTTCCGCACTATTCGCTCATTACAACTGTATCATCTTGCATTCTTGAGCTTGAGGAGGTGGTCGCAAGTCATTGATTTAGTCCTTCGCTTCTGAGGATCATAAACATCGTCAGTAATGTTTAGTTCGCCCCTCCGCTCCTGGCGGCTCCGTGCTTGGCTGAAAGTCTTGGTTGCTGGTACTTCGCCAGCAGGGTTTGAAGGGTATGATGAAGGAAGATCTTTGGGTTAGTGTTGCACTGTTGCATGTTATGGGCTCTGTCTCTGAGCAGGTCCGGCTCTGCTGTGAGGTTCAAGGGTAATGTCAGTCTTTGAGTGTGTTCTTCGTCTTCATAGGATGAGAGGCGGGGGAGGGGGAACTGCTGCTGCTGCTGCTAGAAACCTTCAGGTTAGTTCAAAAGTCATGGCGAAAAGAGTCTGGGCTGAACGTTCATTTCTGGAGGTCAAGGGCAAGGCCAGCAAGTCTTTAAAGCTCGATTTCTGCAGAGGTCAAGGGCGCTACAAAAATTCTCCCCTGGGTCTGATCTCTGGAGAGGGTAAGGGTGCGACGAAATGTCCTTGGGCTGGACCTTTGGAGAGGTCAAGGGCGTAACGAGCAGTCTTGGGGGTCGGATGTCTGGAGAGATCAAAGGTTTCTGTGCGGGTCACATGCCTCTTGGCTTCAAGGGGCCTGTGAACACAGAGTTCTCATCGTCGGCTGGATTTTCTAATACTCTGGGGTCCAAGAGAGCGTCCCCTGACTGTCGTTTTCTTTGTGGTGACTTTGTGGTGCCCCCACACTACTACTTTTGATTATAGATTTATCATTGTTTCGCCAAGTGTAAATGTCTGCCACGGGCCATGTCATTGTGATGTCAGAATTCATTTCTAAATTCAGACATCTCGTGAAGTTTCACGTAATCATCGTTGACTGGAAAGGTAATAATTATATCATACAGGATGCCTTTGATGTGGCTGGCTCTTCCGCCCCTCAGAAATTTTCAAACCGATTGAAAAGTTATGTAAAGATAGATTATTTAAAACTGGAAAAAATCGTGAAGCCACGAAATCTCTTATTTGAATGTGTCTTTAAGTTTGAAATATTCCCTTGTAACCTTCTCGAGCGTTTTATGAATCTGAACATTTTTAAATGTTTTTTTTTTTTTTTGCAGAACTTGCATAATTATATTGTCACTGAATGATTATATATGTGAAGATAATGTAATTATGAGTTATCATATTCCTGTACGGCAAATTAGACTAAATCAAAATATCATATTAGCTTTTTTCCTCTTCAGCCTGAAAAAAAAACCTTATCAAATAGATAATGCTTGGCGGGAAAAATATATACAGATATAACAGTATCTTTCAGATATTTTTCCTCATTAGGCCCGACAGCTCAAGAACCAACTTCTGTATGGTAATAAGAACTCGATATAAAAAAAAGAAATATTGCAGTTTCATGTCTTACACCTTCTGCAGCTCGTAAAGTCTCGTCTCCAGTAAGTATGTTCACAGACTCATAGGTTCAGTGAGCATCATACCTCAGACATACGGTACGTGGACGAAAAAAAGAACTATTATTTTCCTCTCGCTGCCATTAATTTCCCTCGAATTTTTTTTTTTCACTCTTCTAGAAGTAAAACTCGTGTCTCGTCAATTAAGGGAAGCTTTCACATATATCATGATATATTATCACGCGAGGATCTGTTATTATAGATTGATGTATCGGTGATGTGATACGTAGCTTCACACACACACACACACACACACACACACACACACACACACACACACACACACAACGTGCATTACACATGACAGCCAGAAAAAGAATGTGAGCGAAAGTCCTTTTTCTTCGTCTGTTTACGGCACTACCTAGTTAAAGCAGGAAATGGCGATCTAATATGAAGACACGTAGGGAATACGGAAGTAGAATTCTTTCTCCCCTTCCCCAGGATGTATTGAAATGGTTCGACATATGGAGAGAATGAATGAAGAAAGGTTGTCAAAGAGGATATATGTCAGAAGTGGAGGGAATAAGGAGAACAGGAATACCGATTTGGAGGTGGAAGGATGGCGTGAGAAAGATTTTAAGAGATCGAGAACCGAGCTTGCAGTAGGATGAAAGACGTTCACAGGATAGAGTAACTTAGAACGATATGGTATGCTGAGGTCGACGTGCTGTCAGTGGACCGAACCAGGGTATATATATATATATATATATATATATATATATATATATATATATATATATATATATTATGCAGTCTGTTGTGGATGAGAGGGCTTGGGAAGTGAGTCAGTTGTTGTTCGCTAATGATACAGCGCTGGTGGCTGATTCGGGTGAGAAACTGCAGAAGCTGGTGACTGAGTTTAGTAAAGTGTGTGAAAGAAGAAAACTGAGAGTAAATGTGAATAAGAGCAAGGTTATCAGGTACAGTGGGATTGAGGGACGAGTCAGTTGGGAGGTAAGCTTGAATGGAGTAAAACCGGATGAAGTGAAGTGTTTTAGCAGCGGATGGAACCATGGTAGCGGGAGTGAGTCACAGGGTGGGGGAGGGATCAAAGGTTCTGGGAGCGTTGAAGAATATGTGGAAGGCGAGAACATTTCTCGGAGAGCAAAAATGGGTATGTTTGAAGGAACATTGGTTCCAACAATGTTTTATGGTTGCGAGGCATGGGCTACAGATAGGGTTGTGCGGAGGAAGGTGGATGCGTTGGAAATGAAACGTTTGAGGACAAAATGTGGTGTGAGGTGGTTTGATCGGGTAAGTTATGAAAGGGCAAGAGAGATGTGTGGTAATAAAAAGTGTGGTTGAGAGCAGAAGATTGTGTATTGAATTGTTTTGTACACATGGAGAGAATGAGTGAGAAAAGATTGACAAAGAGAATATATTTGTCAGAGGTGGAGGGAAGAAGAAGAAGCGGGAGACGAAATTGGAGGTGGAAGGATGGAGTGAAAAAGATTTTGAGTGATCGGGGCCTGAACATACAGGAGGGTGAAAGGCGTGCAAGGAATAGAGTGAATTGGAATGATGTGGTATACTGGGGTCGACATGCTGTCAGTGGATTGAACCAGGGCATGTGAAGCGTCTGGGATGAACCATGGAAAGTTCTGTGGGGCCTGGATGTGGAAAGGGAGCTGTGGTTTCGGTGCATTACACATGGCAGCTAGAGACTGAGTGTGAACGAAAGTGGCCTTTGTTGTCTTTTCCTGACGCTACCTCGCTGGTGGCTGAGAGAGAGAGAGAGAGAGAGAGAGAGAGAGAGAGAGAGAGAGAGAGAGAGAGAGAGAGAGAGAGAGAGAGAGAGAATGCTATTTCATGTTTGGCGGGGTGGCAAAGAGAATGGATGAAGGCAGTATGTATGAATATGTACATTTGTATATATATGTATATGTCTGTTTATGTATATGTATGTATACGTTGAAATGTGTATGTATGTGTATATACGGGTATGGGTGTTTATGTATATACATGTGTACGTGGGTGGGTTGGGCCATTCTTTGTCTGTTTACTTGCGCGTCCTCGCTGACGCGGGAGATGGCAATTAAGTATAATAAATGAAATATATATATATATATATATATATATACACACACACAGTGATGCCTTCACTTCCCCAGAATATGACATACTTCCCGAACATTGCACGGTATGGCGCTACCCAGGAAGAACTATTCCCCTGCATCAAATGTCTCTGAAATGAAGGTTATACGAAACCAATTAATGTAGTGTGTGTGTGTTGTGAACCCAACACACCCTCCTGTTAATCAATGGAAAGAGATTTTTTCTATTTTGCTTTTCCAGTCGGCTGAGACAAGGGTCATTTTACCATTCAGCAAAACATCTTTTTTTTTTTTCATGGTTTTCAAGGTTAGATCTTGCTAAAGCTGAGATTATCTCAAAGTATCTCTGCCTCTTTTTATTATCATCTTCAAATAAGCTTATCTCTCTTTATGTAAGATGAAACGGAAGAATCTTTTTGAACATTATTCTTTGTCTTCGGATACATAATATCTGACTCTACGTGAGAAAAGAGGTATATAATTTTTCTTATGTCTCTCGGAAAGCCTCTCTGTCTGATTGACTTTCAGTGTTGGAATCTTATCACATTCTATCTCAGAATATCTCACAACTCGTCCCTGTGGTAGGCAAGACAGGACAAGTCCTCGGTAACTTGAGTATCATAAGCGGTAATTGTTCCATAAACATTTGTTGAATGATTGATAATTATATTTTTGTGTAACGAAGAATAAATACATATAATGTAAGCTTTAGATTCTTTATAATTCTCCCATTAAATGAGGCTTTACTTCCTCTTACCCAAAGTCCATTCACTTTACAGCTTCAGGTTTGATAATGATGCTAGTTCATAGTTGTGTTGGGATGAACTGATGATTACGATGTTTAATCCCAGGAGTAATTCTCCTGTTATATGGTAACCTGTTGAAGAATTAAACATAGTGCTGGCTAGGCTTTCCTATCAAAGTTGTGGTGTGAATCCCAAGAGGATATTGTTTTGTGAGGAGATGAACATAAAACTTTCTCAGATCCCGTGTTATGAAGAACACCCACCCTCCCTCCCCCTGCTTACCTTCACCCTCCCTCCCCAGCTAACCTCCACCTTCCCTCCCCTGGCAACCTCCACCCTCCCTCTCGAGATATCCTCCACCCTCTCTCCTCTGATAGTCTCCACGTCGACCATAACCTACACCTGTACAAACTTCGGCAATGTTACCGGACTCCGCCTCCATGAAGTTAAAGTACAAGTGTAAAGTCACGTTTGCTGTGGCTTTATCTTCGATAGTTGAGGAAGCGGTGTAAAGTCTTTTCGAAAAACTTCTCGCTTCAAAGGAGTCCTTCTATCCCTGCTCCTGAGCGTAGCGCAGCCCTGGAGCTGCAGGAGCCCCTGGAAAAGGCAACATCAGAACCCCCAGTGAGAAGGTTCTTGGCGTATCATCAGTAACATAAACTATGATCTTCATGGCGTGTCAGTGACGTACACGCCGTCGTGAAATTTGACCTCACTTGGGCAGCAACTAATTCACACCATCCATACACAAACCGACCTGTACTGAGGTGTAAACTCCAGCCACTGACCTCCCCCAGCATCCTGGCGATGAGTTACCACCTGTCAATGATATCCCAGGTGGTGTGTTACCAGCTACCTTTGTGTATTGCAGGCGGTGCATTGAGGATAAGGGTTCAGGTCCTTTAGATAGTCACTACATCAGGGGCTGGCGGCCTTAGCCTGTAAATATGTGGCCATTCAAAGCCGCCCTGTCCTCGCTACGCATAGGCTATAACCAGATAATCGCATAACCACCCTGATGTCCACGGTGCCCCTGCCTTGCTTTGGGAAGGCTCCTGACGTTTAAAAAATGTCACATACACTAAGAACAGTAGTGGTGTCAAGACCCTATGGCACGCCACCTGTTTTCCACAGCCCTCTAAGGAAAGTTCCAGCCTGAGTTCTTTGCTCCTAGTCCATCAAGGCAAGCCTCTGACCACGAGAAGAGCCCGCCAGATATTCCTGCTTGCAGAGCTAGCTTGTAATCAACTTCCGAAGGGGGTTGCAGTGTTGTATGCTTTCTGACAGTCCAAGAAGACTCGTTCATTCCATCCACTTCAGAGCAGCCTCTCCAGGAGTCATTCTGCCGGACTCATCCCGCTCGCCCTGTTTCATCGGCTTCGCCAGGGCCTCTTAGTACGGTGGTAGGACGAAATTCTGTGCACCACCTCCATTAACATCAACCGCCATGTTCCAAATACCTTGGCCGAGTTTCTGAACTTCTGCCGATGCCATCATCCCACTGCCTGATCACAGCTAAAGCCACCTGTCGGTGCCCCATGCAGACCCCACCTGCTGGGAATCCCCCTTAGTCTGTCGGAGCTGCTGTCGACCGTGGGCCTCCAACATGGGAATACATTTTATGCTGTACATATATCTACACAACTCTAACCCCCCAGGCGCAGTCGTAGGCTCGCTCCCACATGCGGTGTCCCATTCACTATGCAGAATGAGAGTTTATGTTGTTACTCGGTGTAGTGTTAAAGGAAAACATTGTCTTGTCTTCGCGTCTTGTGTTTAGTAAGAATGTTCGAGTTGAGCTGTGGTCCCCTTTCCATAGATGCCCTTAAACTCTGATAGGTCCTCCATGGCCTTCATAATGAATCACAACTCTAAACCCTTGAGTCTGGGGATGATCAAATCCTGGAGTAATGTAGGTTACCAAGACAATAGTCGTCGAATCAAACCATTTCATTATGTCCCTTGGCAAGCCAGCTGACCCATCAGAACTTCACCCCCAAGCAATAAATTGACGTTTGCAGACTCGCAGGAAGTTTGTGAAGAAAAATATGAAGAATGAAAGAGAGGCAACAAGACTTCAGATACGTAAAGTCACAACAGAAGTTAGTTGTCCAGGATGTCCACTGCTCATACTAATCTCCTGCAACAGCAGCAGAAGAGAAAATCCTTGACGTGCTCAGCTTTGAAGACTCTCAGAAGCGTCTGACATCCTTAGGTTTGTTATTGTCCAACTTCTATATTGCCGGATGGACGACTACTTTCCGTTTTCGATGGATGATAATTTATTATTATTATCATTATCATCATTATTATTTTTGCTATTATTATTATCATTATTAGTAGTAGTAGTAGTTGTCACTGATATCATTATAATTATTGTTATTATTACGACCATGATTACCAACACCATTACTGTTATTATCATTATCATAACTGGTGAAATTATCATTATTTTCCCAAATGAATGACATAATCGCCTCAGTAAACAGGATCGGCCAGCAGGACTCCACCAGAGTCCACTTGTGGTAGACAAGCTGAGTGGTTGTCTGTCTATCTACGTCCCTAAATTGCCGTCTTTGAGGCATCATCCTGTCATCGTCCGGAACTGCCGTACGGCTCTAGGCCGGATGTATCCGTCAGCCGGACACGGTAGCCGGAATTTTCATCTCCAGTAGAATGTGTAGCGTGGCGACGGGATGGAGATATGGGGTGTGGGAGTGGATGTATAAAAGACCCTCTCCTCTTGCTCCTCCTCCTCCTCCTCCTCCTTTTATACTTTCATTCCTCGACGCCCTTCGTTCCTTCCATCTTTACCTTCATATCCACTTCTTTCATCTAATTTCACCCTCTCCTTCCCAATTGAATCGCCAATCATTCCCACATATTTCAAAGCCTCACCCACCTGATGAATTGGAATTTAATAGTGTTTTGGCCTGAGTTGCAAAACACTATCTTTAGATCCTGGCTGAAGGATTTCCATTAATTAGGCGGCGTAGGATCCTGACAAGCGAGTCATAAGTTTGAAGGATCCCGGTTCTTTCGAGGAGTTGGGGTGGCGCAGCAATCAATCTTTCCTCCTAGCGGTCGAGGAGATGCATGGGCCATATGGCCCCGTGGTGTACCTCTCTCTCTCTCTCTCTCTCTCTCTCTCTCTCTCTCTCTCTCTCTCTCTCTCTCTCTCTCTAAGTAGGTAAGTCAGTGCCCTTTTTTCTCTAGCTCCCTTTTTCTTTCTTTGGTTTCATGTTTTCTAACTTTCCATCCTTCTCATTCCTTTTCTTCTACCCGTTTGTCCCATTTCTATGTCTTGTTACCCATTGCCCTTTAAATGCTTTGTTGTTCCTGAGAGAGAGAGAGAGAGAGAGAGAGAGAGAGAGAGAGAGAGAGAGAGAGAGAGAGAGAGAGAGAGAGAGAGCAGGAAAGTTATAGGAAAGCCGTCGCTACTGGAGGCTGTGAGCGAGATGGATTGTCGTCCATATTAAGTACCCCAGAGAACCGGAATCCGTCAAACCCCCTCCCCAGCAGCCCCCCCCCCCCCCCACACACCTGGGCGGTGGGCCCGAAACTGCCTCCTCGCCCACATGTTGACTCTCAATCCATCTTCCAAAGTGAACCTTCAGATATTATGCAAAACTACGACGAAAAATCTAATGCCAGGATTCTGGCCACCGTTGCCATGTGTGTGGAGATGCAACAGATGATTTTGTAAGATAGACAATGGGGAAAGAATTTAATGGAAAGGTTATTAAGCAGCAGGTGGTGATAGAAGGACAGTGAATGAAGATAGAAGAGGCAAAGTGGGAAGATATAACGAAAAGAGGAGATAATGAAAGAATAGATACCTTAGAGGAGATAGTGAAAGAAGAGATACTTATAGTGAAAGAAGAGATACTTTAGAGGAGATAGTGAAAGAAGAGATACTTTAGAGGAGATAGTGAAAGAAGAGATACTTTAGAGGAGATAGTGAAAGAATAGATACCTTAGAGAAGATAGTTAAAGAAGAGGTACGTTGGAGGAGGTAGCGAAGGTAGAATTAACAAGTGAATAATGAGGAAAGAGACAGTGTAGAGAAAGCAGCGAAGGAGTAGAAATAAAAGTAATATGAAGAATCATCGAAGAGAAAGAGAAAATAATTGAAGTTTAGGAAAAAAGAAACTAGTCATAACGAGGCAAGCGATAGGAAGTAACCAAGATAAACGAAATAAGATGAATGCATTTGATAAGGTAAACGAAGATGGAAACAAAAAGAGGGAGTAACGAACGGAAATACAACGAATGACGTAACGAGGATCACGTGATAAAGGAATGCGAAGACAGGACGCAAATAACCATGGATTAACGAATGAGGATACGAATTTAACGATGGTTAACGCAAAAAGAAGCATCTAGGAATTCGCTTTAGGGACAACGTTATACAAATAAATGAAGTACCAGATAACGAGACGTGGTAACGACGAGTAACGAGGAAGCAAAAAACGAGAGACCTTACGACAAGGAAAATGGAAAAAAAAGGAAGAAGAAAAAAATGAAAAAAGAACAATAATGAAGTAGATACTAACGAGTGTCCGGATAACAGGAAGGGAATTCCCTCGCAGTTCCAATACTTACCCGCCAGACCGGACGATGGACCGGCCGATATAGGCCCGGCCGGAGATGAGAGTTCCGTCTACCGTGTCCGGTTGACGGGGATATCTGGGAGGTGGGGCCCAAACTCCGGTTACCAGTGACATTCTGTCAGCGTCACTAACACGGCCGCTTGGCTGCTCATCCGTTTGGCTGGCTGATATGGAGGTAGACAGGGATATGAGAGTGCATGCTTCTATGTCCGGATACTGGGACATAAGAGTGCGAACTGTATCCGGATACTGGGGTTTGAGAGTGCATACTATATCGGAGAGTAGGACATAAAATTACATACTATGTCCGGATACTGGGACATGAGAATGCGAACTATATTTGGATACTGGCGCTTAAGAGTGCCTCCTATGTCTGGATATTGGGATATGAGAGTGTATGCTTTGTCTGTCTGGATACTGGGGCATTTGAGTGCATACTGTAACTGGATAGTAGGGAATAAGATTGCATACTGTGTCCGGATACTGGTATATATACGGTTGATTAGGAAGAACGGATAAACAGGAGACTTGATCTATGATGAGGTTATCTGCTGGAGGACAGTACATGGAAATGCATAGGAGAAATAGAAACAGGAGACCAGAATATCTCAGATGAGGTTATATGCTGTGAAGAAGACCAAAATCTGACACGAGAAAGAGATAGCATTATATGACAGGATTATTGAATATAATATTACGAGTATGATGATAGAATGAAGTTTGATTTTGTTTGCATGATTTTCTTTCGTGAACAGGTTTCTCTGCTGATATGTGTTGCTAAAAAAGTGTTTGTCTCTCTGAGTTGTAAAGGTATGGATCATGTTTGCCTTGATGAAATCTGATGATAGCATATTCCTGTGTTTCATTAACTCTGTAGCTGGAAAAAGAAAACGTTTGACTGCATTACCTTCCTAACCTTTCCTTTCAAATAAATTTGGATCTTTTGAATCCCTGTCTTGTAGAGAAATTGTCGTGAGATGTTGCTGAAATTAACTGGTCTGGCTTTTTTTCGGGATAAATGATTTTAGATCATTTAGTTTCCCTCAGTGTGGCTTATTTCTGATTGATGGAATTACTTTTATATCTCTTCTTTGCTGATTTGATGGAATTACTTTTGTAGCTCTTCTTTGTATTAGCTTTAGCCAATTTTTTTCCCTGATTAAGTTTGATGACCAGAAATGAAGAACGTTCTAAATGATGTCTGACTGTGGCTTGTATTTTTAGCCGTGAAGCTTAATAATCTTTAGCCTTTACATACCTTATGTCATCAATGGTTAGCAGCCAAGGTCATTTTCTTCCTTACCGCTTTTTTTGTATTCGTATATTCGTATATTTTTCCTGTCAGAATACATTATTTTGTTTACATCAGATTTCATTGGTTGTGTCTGTAACCACTTCATTGATATGTCAGTCATTTTGAATCCCTCGGCAGTCTCCCTTTAAACAGAGTTTGCTTCCTAAAATCGTGTCATTGACAAAAGTTGAAAATCCTTGGTGCATCATGCTCCCAGTTCAAGAACCTCGTTGATAAAAGAACATGGGTCCCAAAAATAAGCCTAGTGGTACGCCGTTTGTAGAGTTTACCCAGTAGGATGTATGTGTGTTCATTACCACTCATTTTACAGCATCCTGTCGACTATTTACGCACAGATACTATTTTGTATTCCCTGGACTTCACTTCAAATTATTGCATGTGGTAATTGGAAGTCTGAGTACATACAATTTGAGGGTATTTGGGAATCCAAGTTATTTATAGAACTATTTTTTCACAAGATTCGTTAAACGTCAATATTACGGATCCTACGTTGATAATCATTTGTTAGTTTACTGTCTTCTAGAAATCGTTAATCATACCCTGATTAAGTTTCAACCTTTACTTATATGTTGCTTTCTCTTTTTTATGTAAAATTGTGTTACATTAGCAAGCTTCCAGTCAATTTACTGACTCCTATTTCTTTCATAGTATCCTAAATATACATCATAATCCGGTGGACTTTGTTCACATAATCAGATCATCAGTTTCATGGTTTATCCACCTTGAAGGATCTTTCTCTATACTCTTAGGGAACACTGTCTGTCTGTCAGTCTTAAAGTGAGGTATTGTTATTCTTGGGGTACCCACATCTTTTTAACTGTGTCTACTCCTAAAAGCTAAATCCAATTTACATTACAAATTTTCTAAAAAGTTTTATCGAAGTAAGCTAATTTAGAATAAGGCAGCTACATTTTATCTTTAGAATCAAAATAGATTTGTACACTGAATTTCATATTTTCACCACTGTAAACAAACTTTTCACTGACTTTAAGGAAGCTAATTAGATCTCTAGTTATGCATAGCAGTCTCTCTCTCTCTCTCTCTCTCTCTCTCTCTCTCTCTCTCTCTCTCTCTCTCTCTCTCTCTCTCTGAATCCTTCATTTCAAAAAGCAAACTTCACTTATATCAATTAATGTATTTCCCTTGTGGTCACCCGATGAGAAACCACACTTAATGACAGGGTTCTTAAGATCTACAATCATATGTCCTTTGTTTTTGTCGAGACTTTAATTTCTTTGTGATGTCCTTTTCTTTACGTTGTTTTAGAGGCTTCCAAACCATTCTCTCACAATTGTTCTGAACATCATATGCGATGACATCACTTTTAGGCAAGTTTTATTTAATATTTCATCTACTTATAGCTTAATTCTACTACTCTACTACCCGTCTTTACTTATTTGTCGTCCCGGAATAAATTATCTGATAACAAATGGTTATTTGCAGCAGTCGTCCAGTTTTCTGTTATCACTATATCATCAGGCTTATCTGGTTCATCGTATATTGTCGCTTCCTACTTCTCGAAGTTCAAACATCTGTGGTTTAGAAACGCTTGCAAACTTCTTTTGCCAGATGTAACTTCTCGCGTCACTAAGGGTTAATCTGGCCACAAGGATTTTGTCTTCTCTGTGGCTCTAAGATGATCAGTGTTGCAATATGTATGTACATGCAGCATTATACCTTAATTGTCCTCTCGTTTTTATATATTGATCCTCGCCTGAGGTGATCTGTTGCATATGATGCAATGTTTACTTCGTATATCGGGTTACAATAACAGTCACCAGGGGGCCAGGCGAGTCTCTGTCGTCGTCACCTCGCTATTAATGGACCATCAAAGGAAGTTAACGAGTTTGATCTCCAGTTCTTGGTTCTGACGGGTTGTGGCGGCCATATTGGATATCAGGCCGGCACAAAATGAGAAAAGTTGGCGAAGAACCATCTATCATGCATTTCTTCGGAGTTCTGGATCAAATTTGCTATGTGAGGTTTTCGAAAAGGAAAATGTTCGAAAATTTCTGCTAGTTGGGGACCCATTTTGCCCCTCTCCCCCCTGGCGGCCAGAGTGGTAGTTAGATAGACACAATATTAGGTAAGTTCCTGGAGGACCATCCATCATTCACTCCCAAAAAGTTTTGCTCTAATTTGCTCAGCAGTTTTCCGCAAGAAGATTTTTCAAATTTTTGTCCGTTAGGGAACGTTTTGCCTTGTGGTGGCCATATTAGTCGTTGAATCTGCATGAAATGAAGGAACATGATAAAATACCACTCGTGGATTATTTCTGGGAAGTTTTAGTTCAGTTGACCTAGTGTGTCTCTGAGGAGGGTTAAATGTGAAAAGTTTATAGACAGACGACAGAAAACGGAGGCAAAGTGTTGACATTGGCTAAAACCCAAATATTGTTTGGATTCATAAGATTTATGTATGTATAAACATTATTCTTTTTTTAGAATCTGAGAAAATTTTGTGTCATTTCGTGTTTATATGTGTGTATTTCGGTATGTTCGTTAATTTGTATATGTTTACAACGGTTAGATGAGTTATGAGTTTGTATTTATGTTTATATACATACGTACCTAAGCATGGAAGTCTTTGTCATGTGTGTAAGGGTGTTTTACTTGTCTGTGTGTGTGTGTGTGTGTGTGTGTGTGTGTGATTTACACATAAACGAATGAAATCCAATCACAAAACATTTGAAAACTCAAGAAATATAAAAAGTTACCATTACTGGCGTAACCCTGATCCCTGGTGTAGGTTGTGTTTGTCAACATACACAATCCCGACAGGAGCCTGTGTATGTATGGCACCACAGGTGTTACCCAGAGGTGAAAGCTTTCCCAAAATTACGTCTCGTATTATGCAGTCATATGCGTTATTCCCAGCAGCTGCATAGAATATATTGCCGCCTTTATGAATGGCACAGCTGCACGCCCCAGAAGAAGCTGAAATATACCTCCCTATACTTCCCTGAGCTGAGAACAGACCAGAACAGCTGTATGACAAGGCCTTCACTCCCACCCACCCACAGCCCAGGAGGGTAACGTGTGTGAATAGTGCAGGCTCTTGAATGTTAATAGGATCCCCACTTAAGAATATATATATATATATATATATATATATATATATATATATATATATATATATATATATATATATATATATATATATATATATATATATATATGTATATATATATATATATATATATATATATATATATATATATATATATATTATGTATCGTTGGGCATGACAATGCAATCCTTGAGTACGATGGTACAGCTCTTGAGCTCGAAATATGATGTCAGAGCAGGACGGTACGACCCAAGAGTATGGAGGTACAGTGTTTGAGCACGACGGTACGGACCTTTGCATCGGACGGTACTAACCCTGAGTATGTGGGCGTGACCTTTAACCTGACCTCTTGTACGACCCTATTGTATTTTTTCTTATTATTCTTTTTCTTCCTGCTTTCCTCTATTCCCTCTTCTGTCTGCCTTCTAAGTCCATTTTTCTGGTCTTTTTGTTTTTATTTTGGGTTTTGTATTTATGAACAAACTTCCAGGAAAAAGAAGATTTGGGTTTTGGACAGAAGAGGAATAGACGAGCAAGCACAGGTGCAGGGTCAGGGGCACACGTTCAAAACACGATCATAGATGTAATCTGGTCCATATGCCTTGCCTGTCTAACTAGAGCAAGAAATGCTTTTGGACCATAAGAAAAGAGATTTGAGGGAAGGGTATAGGATTAGCTAGAGGAATACTAGGGTGGTGAAGGAAAATTAGTGCAATCCAAAGTCGATTTAGAGAAAAAACTGAGCAAATATCTTGAATCTAGTGAACTCTTTTAACCAGTTCTCTTCTGACTACGAATCATTGAAGAAGAATGATTGTTTCCGGTGTTGTGAATCATTTTGGTACTACGTTGGTCTGTCGCCAGCACTTGGAGTGTCGGGAATTTTCCGAATGTGTATAATGACAGAAACAAACGTGTCAGAAACCCTGTAGTGTATTGTGTTGGTCCGTCGCTTCTTGTCATTATTCAACGTGGGTTCATTTTACTCCGGTGGTGAGTGAAAGTCCTGTTATGCTCTTCGTTATTTTTTCTAACAAACAGACGTTTTTACATCAGTGAATATATAATCCAGAATACTGAACTAGATGTGTTTGTGTCTTTGTGTGAGTGGTGTGTGTGTGTGTGTGTGTGTGTGTGTGTGTGTGTGTGTGTTCTATAGCATCTAGTGATTTTGATGAAGCAGATAAGTGTCAGGGCATCGGGCCCTAGTGTCTACATAATACAGCTCTGTGAATAGACCACCGGATTCAGAGACTTTTGTAGAATCTTTAAGAAAGGCTTCAGAGCTTTGGTAGACCCGTAGGAGCACCTCTGTCCTGTTATAATATCTGAAGCTTTATTGCTTTTATAATGTTGTCTCTATGGTGGTTATACTGTGAGCGAAAACTAGTGAAACACTGAGCAGTTTTCGGAGCCTATCGTCCATTATCATCACTCAGGGGTTAGATAAGCATTTCTTTTGATTCTCGTAAATTTGGTGATAACATGGGAGTGAAATAAAGAGCAGAGTGGCCATACATACCTCACCAACTCACCATCAATATCCTTTTGTAGAGGAATTTTATTAAATGGTTTAAAGTTCTGTACAGCTGATGAATGCAGTGTACGAAGAATGTCTGAGAGAAAACTTTCCTATGAAAGAATAATACATTGTTGCTATCCTGTGCCTGTAGTTGACTGTAGGTACTGAAAGACTGGTATTTTATAATTTTCTCGACTGATTGATTGAGAACAATCGTTAGAACGGGCATTATGCAAGAGAACAATGTGTGATTATATATGCAGGAAGAGCATACGCAGTCTACCTATTGTTGCAACCATTACGTAAGGTTCAAAAGTTTGATAATAAAGAGCGACCTGTGATGAGTTGTGATAATGGTGGTTGTAGCCTGGGTAAGGATGTGGTGGATGAGGTTGTAGTGAAGGTGTTTTAGCCTACGTGAGGTTGTGTTGGGCAAGCTATAGTGAAGGTGTTGTAGTCTGGATAACGGTTGTGATGAAAGGATTGTAATGATCTGTTAGTCGTTTTGAAGTTGTTGTAGTCCGAGTAAGATTGTGATTGTGGGTTGTAGTGAAGAATCTTGTAGCTTATCGGAGCCAGGTTGCATGACGTAAGGGTTAGTGGAAGGTGTCCAGGGAAGACAGAACGACACACAGCTCACGTTAACCTACACCCTAAGCAAAATAGAAAATGTCAACATAGACAATTATTCGAAGTCTAACAGAGAAAAGTGCTATTTGTCTAAATTTGAATAGAAACAATGTAGAAAATATTTTTGTAGGATCTGGATAGAAAGATAGAATCGCGTGCTATAGGGGAATCACACCGTAACACTGATACATGAGTGATAGAGTAGGTTTGTGAAGAGGTTATCAAGGTATAGATTGCTGTCGGAATACGTAGGAGCATGTGTCAATACCGGTAAGACAAGGTACCCAGTCCCTACTGGTCAACAATTTCCAGGGTGATAGTTAGCATGTGCAAGATATATATATATATATATATATATATATATATATATATATATATATATATATATATATATATATATATATATATAATGTATTATAGGAAGGCAACCGCTGCATGTAGCTAAGCCATTACTGATATTAAATGAATAGTTTCAACAGTTTCTTTATCCTACGTCGAACTGGAAATGAAGGTAAAAGGAAATGGTCAAAAGCGTCTTCAATATTCATTTTCCACAGACAATATTTCTGCACTGCGAGCGGTGCCTTCGGCTGAACACAAAAGCTAAAATAGAAATTTTTCAAACGAGGAAATATAGACATTCTCGATACCGCTAGTGAGGAATTTTTAGAATATCATAAATTGCCTCGATAGCTGATTAGCACACACACACACACACACACACACACACACACACACACACACACACACACACACTTGAATGACTTGCCAGAGGGCATGGATTGGATCCTACCTGAATATGTCTAAAGGTGACGCAAAGGTCATAAGTGAAGTGAAAAGTGAGAAGGATTGCATCAGCTTACAAGGGGACCAAGACACACTTCCACAGTTGGTGTGATACGTGGTTGATGAACCACAACCTGAGCAATGTAATGAGGATGATGACACAGTGAGAGAAGACCTCGGTGTGGAATCGTCTAGCAGGATATAAGCCGCAGGGATCTGTATGTTAGATGGAGTTGATGTCGTCCCTCACCTGTTGCTAGATTCCTTCATTAGGAGGATAGTAATGGAGGCAAACTGTCTACCGGCAAATATTAGAATAATGTTTGAGATATGGAAAGGGAAATGTTTAGCAAGCTGTTCACATCTTCAGACCAAAACCAGAATTCGTATGTTTCTCAGATTGGGTCACATACGTACAGAAGCACTGGGAGCTAAGAGGGAAGACCGAAAAAAGGAAAATGAAGATTGTACCAGAAATAAGAGTCGAGTTATAGAAAAAGAATGCAATAAACTTTGAATATGTCCAAGTTGGAGGAGAAAAGAGCTAGGAGTGATCTTGTCACAACCTTTAGGTTTGTAAACCAGACTGATGACGTAAACAGTGAACAGTTCTTCAAAAGATTTCAGGATAGAGCAACCAGGGGACATGACATGAGGCGCAGTGAGACAGCTGCTGAAGAAGATGTAGAGAAATGCATTTATATCATGACGGTGATAGATGTATATCATGACCGTGGTAGATGAACAGAATATACTGAAAGCGAACGTAGTCAGTGGAGACAACAGATAGAAGTTTGAAACGCTGTATGACAGCAGAGAATGTTCATGATATGGGGACCCACGAGGGTAAATTTCTCTCTCTCTCTCTCTCTCTAGATAGATAGATAGATAGATTTTTATGTATTCATACGTTCAAATAGCTATACAGTCAGAGAAGGTAATAAATCCGTCATGCTCATGCTGTAAATTGTTGAGGATGACCAGGAACAGAGAGCAGGTTGAGCCAGGCCACAGGACACCAGGGCAGGAGTGTCAGCGGTGGTTTATGTCCTTCAAGACGTCCATTGGTAGTTATGAGGAAGCAGAGCGGCCCCATCTTGCTACCCTGTGGTACACCACATGTTAGGGGTAGTGAGGCCCATGTGGCTCCCCTACAGCGGAGGGTTTGGTGTCGCTCGGTCAGGAAGTCCGTCAGCCACGAGACGAGACGCCCACGTCGTCCCAGGTCGACGGGTTTCTTTATAATGATCTGAAGGTGGACGAAGTGGAAAACCTTAGTGAAGTCTAAGACGGCGAGCGCCACCGAGGTCCTGAGCTTCTCCAAGTTGCGTAAATGAAGTCCAGGAGGCTGACAAAGCTGTGAGTGATGGAGGAAGACTTTATGTTTCTGATCTGCTTAGGGTGTACTGATTCAGCAGTTTCAGCATAGCTGAAGTCAAACGCAAAACTTTCACATATTGTACTGGATATTGGAGTGATTGCAACACGGTGTAAGCTATCAAGACACTGGGTTGGTAGATTTATGTAGGGAGTGACATGCTGTCTTTCAAGCTGTGAGGCATTTAGTTTCTTTTTTCATTGAAGTATTGGTTATAGAAGTCTGTGGTGTAGCTAATTCATGGATAAATTCCCCGTACAGTTTCAGTGAAAGATATACGGGTGTGGCTGAGCGTTTGGTTTTAAGGCGGTGAAGATGCTTAGCTACTCGATATTCTTCTACTATGTTCTGGGGGGGATGGGGTTGGTATGTAAGCTGGAAAGGAGCTGATGCTGAGTTGTGGTAACTGTTGGCAGATATTGGCAGAGTGGTTGATATATTGGCAAGCGGCGGCCCCATTGCTAAGTCAGCCTACACAAGGGAAGGGAAAGAGTCTTCGTTTATCAGTCAGTTAGTTTTGATATTCTATCATACTACTGACCGATACGAGCTGGCATTGAATGCTGCACCTCGTTTGGGTCATTGACCTTCTACGCTGATCGTACTTTACGTTGCACTTTGTTGCGAATTGATTGTAGAGGTCTTTGTTGCAACTGATGAACGCTCGATTTCGCTGTTGCATCAGTCGCTGAGCCGCGGTAGGTGATCTAGGGAGCGTTGGCTGGATGTATGGTTACCACCGTCTTCTGTGGTAACATGTGGTAATATGCCTGGCTGCTAAGTTCTGATGTCTGCCCGCTTGTGCTGGGGTATGGTTGGGGCCGGGGATCACAACACTGATACACTAGTACTGCGTCTGCGAGGTGGAAGAGGATTGATTGTAGGTAGCGCTCATCTATATTGATAAGAATCAGGTCAGATAAGTTTTGATCATTCGTAGGAAAGTGAACGAGCTGAGATAGACGTAGTTATTGTTGGAGGAGGGTAGTATCCACCTCATTGAAATCCCACATATCACAAGCTTACAGAAAGGGTACCACGTCGGAGCGTGTCAAATGTGTAGGTAAGGAGTTCTACAAGTGTCTCTATGGTGGATAAGCACGATGGATGGTAGACCACGCAATAGGTGATGGTGGCAGTCATCCGTGGGTGTAAAGTGGTCGAAATCTTATCGCATAACACCTCACAGACCCTCAGGCACGTTAACTGCCTACTGAGCTGGACATAAATCATTGTGGAGGAGTGCTACACCTGCCCCACGCTTTGCTGTACGAAGGTGGTAGGAAAGAATGTGGTCACATGGGTTACAGGTGTAATCTACCAGGTCTCTGTTATTGCTATGACCTGGTTGTGGACTGACCCTGGCTTGGTGGTGTGAGCTCGTTCCTGCGTTTCGTTGGGCAGGCTGGTGACATTCGACAACAAGAGGGGTCAGCAGGTTTGCCACTTCCTCGGAACTTCAAAATGTTGCGAGAGTTTAATTCCAGCTGCTGGTCTGCGTCGCTTTCTCTTGGTAATTAATGTTTCAATTGCTTTCCCACGTTTGTGCCTGCGTTTACCCCTGGCATGAAATATATTTAGCGATTTTAACTTATGACAAACGCTGGTGCTGGGATAAACATTGCCCTTCTGCAGACGATAGCGATGTGTGCTGGTGTGGGTTAGTGTCGTGGGCTGTGTGCAGCTGTGGGTTAGTGTGGTGAGCTGTGTGCTGGTGTGGGTCAGTGTGGTGAGCTGTGTGCTGGTGTGGGTTAGTGTGGTGAGCTGTGTACTGGTGTGGGTCAGTGTTGAGCTGTGTGCTGGTGTGGGTCAGTGTTGTGAAATGTGTGCTGGTGTGGGTTAGTGTGGTGAGCTGCGTGTTCATGTTGGTCACTGTTGTGAGCTATGTAATGGTGTGGGTCAGTATGGTGAGCTGTGTTAGGTCACCGGCCTCAGAAACACCGTGGTAAACATTACCATCGAGTTACTATTCACTGTAAACTTACCTAAATCTCTCACTATTACATTCGCTGGAATGTAATGATCTTGTGTAGAGACAGGGGTCCAATCAAGTGTAATCCAAATATCCAGCGGGGTTGGGGGGGCACAGATTACATTGACCTTTGGCAGCGCCACCAACACACGTGTCTGTCTCCCTCCAGGGTTTGACTGTGTGTGTATTATATTGCATACCTTCATGTAAATACATATATGAACATATATGTATACATGTTATCGTCATTATTGTTATCTAAACCCAAGTACTCCTCTAGGAGTTCTTTAAGTTTCAAGGCTGCGCTACAATCAGTAGCAGTGAAATGAGGAACTGCATTGGGGCAAGAAGCTCTTTGACGAGATTTTGTTTCTCCGGTGATGCAGGCTCATCTAAGGTGACTTTTCACTCGCAAAGTAACAAGCAGGCGGAGCCCGGTAACACCATATTATATACGCCCACTCATCAATCGTCGCTCAAACTTGTGTATATGTGTACCATGTCTTTACTCGTATGTGTATACACACACACACACACACACTCACTCTCCAGTTCAAGCCAGGTACCCATTTATATACCAGCCTCCGAGGTGAGGATGAGCACCTGGGTTGGATGGTTGCTGCTTGCACCCATTCGGGCCCGAACATAAGCGGGCACGTGTAGACATGTGGTCAGTAAGGCTAATCACAACACCATCGAGGCCAGTGTGATTATCTGCCATTAAAGCCGTCAACATGAAGTTACAACCGCCAGCACAACTATCTATAACACTCCACATGTTATGCATCATTCTA